>NC_056731.1:729981320-730128820 GCF_019279795.1 Protopterus annectens | reverse complement strand
CAGTCCCGACAAAACAGCCTCCACTTTGCTTTTTTTATTATTGGCCTGTATACCGGTATACCAGCCAATCAAAAATTTGCAAAACAGAGCTCTGTTCAGTGTGGAACTGCTTGATGTTCTGCATTGAACAGAAGAGGGTCCGCTGTGTGAGTTTTTGATTGGCTCTTATACCAATATATGAGCCAATCAAAACAATCGAAAAATTATTCAATTTTGAACTGCTTGATGTTCCGCATTGAACAGAAGAGGGTTCGCTGTGCAAGTTTTTGATTGGCTCGTATACCGGCACACGGAGCACGTGTCTTTAATTTTTTTTTTTGGTCTTCACCTAGTGTGAAAGACCTTTTGCCCCGACCTGGCCAGTCAAGAATCTGGCAACCCTAAGAGGATGAAAAAATATGTGCTGGTATAATACCAGCACATATTTTTTTGTCCTCTTTTTCATATAATCAAATATAGTAACATTAACTGGGCTTCTGGATACTGGCCAATGCTCTTGCCAACCCTATAGTGCATTTTTTAGGCAGTGTTCCAAAGACCAAATTACCACTGTAACAGCTACAAACAAATGCAATCTGAGGGTCATGCTGCTCAATGCTAGAAGCCTAAATCTCAAAATGCATTCGCTCGAAGCACTCCTTAAAATGGAGAACATCGACATTTGTGTTGTAACAGAGACCTGGTTCAAGGCAGCAGAAAGCCCCCCCCCCCATTACCAGGCTATAACTCATTCCACATATTTCAGCCTCAGAACTTAGACCAAAGCTTCAAAGGCAGTGGTGTTTCCATATTCATAAAGGGTGCACAAACCTCCAGATTGGTAGCCCAACATAATGCATCAGAGATACTTCAGGTGCAGCTAACATTGGGTAAGTCAGCGATTCAGGTCATAGCCTGTTATAGGTCCCCAACTATGTCCCAAGACTCACACTCCACATTATTAAGCACCCTGGAGAATATTAGGGTCCAACATAACACTCACATAATGGGCGACTTCAACTACCCCTCCATTAACTGGGAAAACTACTCATGTACAAATACACTTGCCCAACATTTCCTGGAATTCATTAATTCCAATGCCCTGGACAAGCTTGTTCTTACCCCTACTAGAGATAGCAATATCTTTGAACTGGTCATTATTAACATGGGTGACCATTGCTCTACACCAATAGACAACTCCTCCCTTTTTAGATCCGACCACAAATGAATCACCTTGGAAATCCACATTCTTCCTACCCCCTCACACCCTGCAAAGGTAACCACCATGAAAATCTTCTGAAAAGCTAACTTTGGGCTACTAAAAACAGAGGTGGCTAACTTCACGGCACCCATGCAAATAGAGGATAGTTGCATGACCCCCAAATCATACACCAATGCACTGTACGAACACGTACACAAATGCATGGATCTCGCCATACCCAATAGAACCAAGACGCTCTCCTCCAAAAAAAGGAAGCCAATCTGGTGGTCCCCTGCCATAAACAAACTCTACAACAGAAGGAGGAAACTGATGTAGAATAAGGTGAAGTCCCAAGACTGGAAAAACTCCCTTATCAGCCTCAACAAAAAGTTGAGATCCCTCAACAAATCCTCTAAAGCTAGCTATGAAAACAGAATTGCAGCAGATAGTAAAGACAACCCCAAGGCCTTCTATAGTTATGTAAAGAATCTCTACAGCAATACCCAGATTTTCTCTGAGCTACTGCACAATGGTACCTCCTATACCGAGCCAACTGATATTGCCAATATACTGGCCGGCAGATACAGTGCTAACTTTATCCTTCTCCCCTCCAAAGGACCAATCACAATACCAGTAGATTGCCAGGTACCCAGTATTGCTGCTGCACAGGTTAAAACAGCACTGTCCAAGGCCAAGAAAACATCTTCTATGGGACCCGACAATATCCCTGGCTGTGTTTTACATGAACTACAGAGTGAACTGGCACCTCACCTGTGTGCCCCATTCAATCACAGCCTCACCTCAGGCTTTGTCCCTACTAAATGGCTCACTGCTATAGTCATCCCGCTCCACAAAGGAGGAGTGACTACAGATCCTGGGAACTATTGCCCCATTAGCCTGACAAGTCTGATATACAACACTATGGAACACATCATCATGGACTGAATAAACAAGGATATAGGGAATCTCCAACTCTGGATCTCACACAGTTTGGTTTTGGGAAGGGCCTGCTCAACTTGGTCGACTTCTTTGAGTCAGTCACCAGAGCTGTGGATGAAGGCAAGGTGGTTCATATAGTCTACCTTGATCTGGCCAAGGCCTTTGATACCATTCCTACTCAGGAATCATAGAAAAACTCACTAAGCTAGGCATCAACCCCTATATCACTAGGTAGGTTGCAAATTGGCTCACAGAGAGAACCCACAGTGTGAAAGTAGCTGACTCCAAGTCAGACTGCTGACCAGTCACGAGTGGAGTCCCACAGGGATCAGACCTGGATCCTCTACTGTTTGGTATCTACTTCTCAGAAGTCCAGGCCAACACAACAACAAGAAGAGACTTTGGCTGACAAAGTTTGCAGATGATTGCAAGTTGGGAGTCATTATTAACTCCCCAAGTGATGCTGACATCCTGCAGAAAGGCCTCACTGAGACCAACGACTGGTGTCAGAACCATGGCCTTAAGCTCAATGCCAAAAAATTGGAAAAAACCCAGTTCCCATGAATTACCACATCAATGGTAGTCCACTGAACACAAAAGGTGTTATAAGAGATCTGGGAACACAGGTTAACAGCAACCTCTCTTTTGACCATCACATTGCCTCTGTGGTCAGAATGTCCTTCTATGTGGCACATCTAATTATTAAGGGTTTTGCATCCAGGAAGAAAGAGGTCATTGTTTCCCTCTAATCTTCCCTCATTAGGCCAATCGTCAAGTGCAATGCCCCCTTTGGCATGTACCTCACTAGACACCTGCAAGAACTGGAGATGCCACAAAAGTACCTCACAAAGAGGATCCTGGGCCTTAAACACTTGTCCTATATGGACAGGCTCAAAAGGCTGCAACTATTCTCTGTCTCATATCACCTACTTAGAGGTAATCTCTGCTTGACTTACAAAGCCATGTCTGACTCAGCTCTGTTAGAAATGCTACATCTAAAGAAATCCCAATCCCTCCACACCACGTGCTCTAGAGACCTCAACTTCATTGCCACAATCAACAGAACATGCTGGAGGAACAGGTTCATAACCCAGAGACTGTCCATGCTATGGAATAGACTTCCCATACATGTCAAACAGAGCACCTCACTGGTCCTCTTCAAGAGAAATCCTGATGAGTGAATGGGAAATAGAAAAGTCACCCCAGGGATCACTCCAGTGGCTCTACTTAACAGAAGCACTGGGAACTAAGGTTGGTTGGCACGATGCCAGGATACTCCTATGGGCTAGGCTTATAAAGGCTCCAGGACCATTAGCCTAGTACACACCTATGAACCTATGAACCTATGAACTCTGTATGTTCCAATTTCTACCATGAAAACATACATTTGCATAGGCATATAGTCCATATACACTTCTGCTCATCTTCAGGAGGGTGCACTGTGGTTACATTTTTGAAGCTCAGCACATAACATACAGTTTACTTACATTTGTAAGACAAGCCTAGGGATCATATTAATATTTACAAATGACAAAAGGTTATTTATAAACTTCTAACTAGCTGGGCTGGCAACATCACATTTCTATATAAACCATATTAATATTTCCAAATGACATGTAATTATTTACAAAATTCCAGCTAGCTGGGCTGGCAGCATTTCAGTTTGTCACAACATGTCACAAGAAACAGCCTCAACACATGCAAACTTTTAATTATTAAAAATGAAAAAAAGAAACATTATTTTTGTCTACACACTTCCTGCTAATTATATATGCTAACTCTGCGGTCACACCAACATGGGGTAAGGGCACATTTTACAGACTCTGAAATTGTGTGGTCTCACATACTAGTCAGTCAGCTGCCTAGTCAGCCATATGCAGTCAACCTAACGCATTTGAACTATATATATGTGTGTGTGTGTGTGTGTGTGTGTGTGTGTGTGTGTGTGTGTGTGTGTGTGTGTGTGTGTGTGTGTGTGTGTGTGTGTGTGTGTGTGTGTGTGTGTGTGTGTGTGTGTGTGTATATATATATATATATATATATATATATATATATATATATATATATATGTATAGAGAGAGAGGGAGATATCTGTATCTTTGTCTATGGCCATATACTAAATCTTTATATCTAGAGAGAGATTGATAGCTACATTAATGAACATGTCCTATAAATACATTTAGCATTAATACTGTTTATCACATGCATATATAGCAGAAACTTCAAGTAACAATTTGTAAACACTACATATATAACATTGTCTTACATTTGTCACACAGATGTATTAGGCAGTCGAAACCTTCTTCAGTTCAATCCCACTTTTCTCTTTCTCTCTCTCTCTCTCTCTCTCTCTCTCTGACCCAACAAATAGCTTCCTAGGTACTTACTAAACTAGTGATCCATGAGGAGATTTAAAAGCCTAGCTCTTCATTCCCATGAAGTTTTTAGCCCTTGCAATTTAAATACAAATAACCCAGACATGTGTAGAACATTTGCATTTTACTGCTATCAGAGGTAAATTTGCAGTTTCCAATCCATTTGTCCAGATTACATTTGACTAAAGTAAGAGAAATACTTTGTTTTATATGGAGAGGAAAACAGTTTCAAGGAAAGGGTATTCTCTGTGATATATATGTGTCCATCCTAATAACATGCTCTATTTATTGGACTTGTGGATGTGCAGTATATCTGAAAGAACAGGGTCTGGTGAGGCTGTGCACATGAGGCAGAGATCACTCCCTCAGTAACCTGTATGATAGAGATAAGAGAGATAAGGCTTTGAGATGATCAGTGTAGTTTTTGTGATTTAGGTCCTTGATTTTCTTGGTGAGAAAGTGTTATGATCATTCAAGTTATGTTAAACATTTGGACTGGTATGTACCAAATAGGACATTATACTTAACAGTGGTGTGATCACATCCCAGGACCTAGACACCATACCCTTACTAACAAGCTGTGCAAGGAAAATGGACTCTCTTACAACAGTGACTACATAGTGAATGAAGGACAATTCGTTGTCTACATAGATTCCCAAGTTCCTAAATATCAGATTAATTTTCATGGGTATGTTGCCATGTGATAGTTACAGGGGATGTCATGCCTGCCAGAGGAGACTATTATATATTTAGTGTTGTCTAGGATTATGACTCCGGTTATTTGTTTGGAAAGGCCATATTGGGGATCTTTGTGTTCTGTGGAGAGTTTATAATGACACCAAGTTTATAGTCATCCGCAAACTTGGTCAGCCGTAAACCCTTAACATTAGTTTTGATCTCTGAAAAGTAAATGCAAAAGAGCAGTAGCCAAGAAAAGAACCCTGAGGTTCACCACTAGAAAAAGGTCGTTTGGAGGAGATAGAGCCATCTACCCTAATTTCCTGGGTTCTGTTTGTGAGACGGTTTGTTATTCAATGAGTTACATAGGGATTAACATTTAGTCAGGGCAGTTTATCAACAATACCTGAGTGTGGAAAGGGTTAGAACACCTTTATATGGCCTAGATACATGGTGTGTACTGTTTTTCTCTCATCTATTGCTTCAATAACCTTTTCATAGAAGTCAGATAGGTCAAGCACCTAGGATCTGCCATGGACAAAACAGAACTGACTGGGTTCAAAGGTTTGTAGGTTGCTTTTATTTTTATTTATTATTTCCACAGTGAACTCCCTATAGCCTTATAGATGAGGTTGGTCAGACTTGTGGGTCTGTAGTAGAGTTGCCAACTTTTCATGTTAAGAATTCTGGACATGTATGTCAAAAGTAAATGCGTGCAGAATAGAAGTGTGCTTTTAACCTCCCCTCGATGGGATTGTTGTACAATATTACTGTGCACAATTAAACATATTCTTGTGTTCTTCAATGTCAGTGACAGTGTCCCTTAATTCTGGCAACCCCAGTTGAAGTTACTTGGGTCCATTGATGCCTCAACTTTAAGGATATGACTGTTGCTGTCCTCCATTCATCCAGCACAAAACATATTTCAAGGCTGATACTGAATAATATCTGTAGATGTGTTTATAGGTCCTGTTTCAAGCTACCAAGTAGGAACCCAGGTATGTTATCTGGTCCCACAGAAGCAATGTTCTTGTCCTTCAAGAAGATGTCTGCAAGTAGGTTTCATGTAAGTATTTTTTAAAGAGTGGTATTGGGTAAACTTGTTTGTCCAGTCACGATACTACCCTTTTTTTCCCATAGAACTTCAGAATACAATGCACATTCGGTAGCCAACCCACTATCTAACTTTTCTCATTTTTTCTCCTCCTCTGTATGTAGGCATTCTTAGTCAGTAAGCAAGCTTGCCATCAAGTCCCTAGGCCATAAAATCAACTGCAGAAGTCCAAAGAGTCAGAGGGAATTTGAGACCTAAACAAGCTACTATGGAAATGCTTACATATTAAATACTGATGCAGACACTGAGTATTTTTAAAACAATCAAATGGTAAATTAAACACAGTTTAATAAAGATGATCTCATATTTTAATTAAAAAATAACCAATGTGATGATGGAGTGCAACTGCTGCACATATAAAATGAAATGTCTTTTGCCTTTCACTTTTCTTATCCTTCAAAGATGCAGCGTCACCAGTTCTAACACATTAGTCTTAAATCATAAATGTGTTTAAAGTGGTTGCCCATTTGTCATTATTTTGTCTTTTTATCAGCCCATTTATTTACTCAAAACAAAACTTCCAATATGACTGCAAATGCCTTCTGTCACTTTCTTTAGTTAGCAAAAATCTTTGGAATGCTGCAGTTCAACAGTAGTGATATAAAACAATGCTTCAAAAAATTCAGTTTTTCAGATTTCACATTCATTTAAAAATGACCAACATTAATCTCCAAAGAAACAACCCAAATTAGAAGCATTAACAAAAAAATATAGATTGGCAACTACTATTGCGATTATCTCAAATTTCAGTTTATGTAATAAAATAATGCATTAGGAAAATATTTAAATTCATACAAAAGCTAATCTCTAAAATTGTAGCATATGTCATGTTGTCTGGGAGTCCCAGTCACATAATTTCTACCAGGAGCAGCAGTTAACCTTAAACCAACCAAAATGATAACAGAAAGGTGGGCCATTAGCAGAAGTAAAAAAATGCTGCAGAGACCAAGGTTCTGGGTCATTGCAGAACATTTCTGTTTAGCAAGTATTTCTGGGGCTTGGATGAGAGGGCTCACACTTATTTCTCAAAGGCACATTCAAGTGGGCAGCTAATATCAGATATTGTGGCAACTCTTCACTGGACTCCCATTACTCAAATGTTGTGTGACCTTAGTCATAACTGTCATTGCAGTAATAGTGGAAATACAATTTCAGCAGACAGAGTTGAGGGGTTATAACCTTTATAAATAAGGAAAAGTCTGTCCCCACTAGAAGTGTTCTGGATCGGTAGGAATACTTGCTACACTGTGTTAGCAATAGCAATCCAAACTTACACAAAATTATCAATTTAACTGACCGACCTAATGTTTCTGGAAATCTCTTGGTTGGAAAACCAAGCTCGATTGGAGAGTGCAGACTGGCTGATTCAAGATTTTGGGGAAATCTCAGTGCAGTCCTTATTGAAAAAATATACAGGGAGTAAAAAGCAATCATTACAGGTAGAGAAATAAATCAAGAAGCAGTTTCAATTCAAATCCGTTATTCACTAAAGATTAAATCATGCAGAGTGTTGTTATGGTAAATGTGTATTTCCAATTAGTGCAGTTTTTTATATACAATAATTGGGAGGAGTGTCTAATCTTTTTGACCTGCCCAAGTGGGTGTATGTCATTACAGCCGAGTGACGTCTCCAGGCGTTTCTGCAGTTACACCCTACTGCTCCTCTAGGCGTCAAATAGTGCCTGTTCATATTTGCATTAATAAAACCATGTTACATACAAGGTATTGGAAAATTTTATCTTGAAGCATACATGATAGCAAACACAATTGTATTGATATATGACCTCTGTCAATGGGTATTTGTTAAAAATGTAAGGTAATAACTTCAATTTTTAAATACTGAAGCCATGCCCACTAGGGGTTAAAGGTATACACTCAAAAGAGCTCTACTGGAGGGAATGAGATTGGCACTTATGTTAATTAAGCAATCTTTGGAAACAAACTGTTTTGGCGTGAATATTTCAACTCTGTTGCTAGTATTCATGGGTCTAATTTAGTTTTAGTTTAAATAGTCAAAAGAAAAAATAATAACTCGCTAAAATATATTTCAAAAATGTATATTTCAGAAAAAAACAGAACATCGTCATATAATGCCATTCTGATTTCAGTTAATGCTATTGTCCATATGGGCTTGACTTTCTTAGGGTTGGGGTAACATGAAATTTACAGAAGCTGAGTTATCAGAATTGAGTACATGGGCAAGTTATGTAGCCTATATGTGCATGGAGAATCACAGGACTCTGCAATCGCTTTTGCTTTAACTTCGTCAGATCTGTCTAAGTATGTAAAATTAATTGTGGGGATAGTTAGAGGTGGATTGATTTTCAGGCTAGCTTCAAGTAGAATTGCTAGTAAAGCCTGTGGTCTGTAAGGGATTTTACTGACTGTTCTTGGAGCAGAAAGGTCTCCATAAAAAAATAAGTTATGTACTTATTTGTGTTGTCCATTTTAATTCTGTCCTCAACTGATGGGTTATGATCCAATCCTCAGATCTGATTCAGCCATTACTAAAGCTCATGGGAATCAAAAAGCTCTTGAGCCTCTCCCTTACCCATAATGCAGCAACCATAAGTTACCTTAGACCTTGTTTGCTGATTTTACTAGAATAAGTGTGCATCAATATGTGTAAATAAAGGATACTTAAGGGTGTATATGTGTCCTAAAGAGAAAACTATGCCAGGAGCTCAATCAAAAGGACTGTGATGTCCTTATAACAGATCAGTCGTCTAGAGGTTTGTAGACATGACAGATGGGGGCTGGAGGGTGGGAAGTTGAGGAAGAATGAAAATGGACAACACAGATGGAACATTATGGTAAGTGCATAACTTCTTTATCTGATGTTGTCAATTTTCATTCTTTCCTCAACTGATGGGACTGAGTCCCCAGCTACCTATATCCTATACCTATACCTATATCCTGGGTGGGATATTCCTGACAAAAGATGAACCATATGATGTTTTACCCTCAGAGACTAGAGACCATACAAGCTGTGGTAAGATAATACTCTATTTATTAAAGAAAAATAAAATACAATCAGTTGACCATCTAGCTAAAGTTACTTTTGCAACTGGTTAACCCAATTTCAATTCTGCAAATGAAACAAACAATTGCTCCGTTTTTCTCATTTCTTCTGATCTACAGGTAAAAACATAATTGTCTGTGAACATCCAATAAATGCAACATGTATTTAGCCTTCTTTGCAAAAAATGAGAAAAGAATACTGGTAAATAAATGGATTGATTGACATTAGATTCTGACACCATTTTGGGAAGGAAGGAAGGAAGGAGGCATTTGTTTGTAGCATCACTCAGTCATTATGAAAAAATCAAATATGGATGTTTTGAAAACAAGCCTTGAATGTCTTATACTCATCTAGTAGAGAAATGGTGACTAGAAAAACAGTTTTCCAAGTAAGGTACATAAGGACACATTTAGCTGCTGGTTCAAAAATGGGGATGTATAAGTGTCTGCAATACCAAATTGAAATCCCATGGGGGAATAGAATCCCTAAGCAGAGGTCTTAAAACAATCTTTTCCATTTACTTGTATACAGTTATCATGTTGAAGGTTTTTGGGAAAATATAAATATATATATATATATATATATATATATATATATATATATATATATATATATATAGCAGACAGGGGAAGAGAGTATCAGTTGTCTGGCCATTAACAGATTAACAGAACTGGAGAAACCAAGCCATCAGCCTGAGGTTTGAGATGTCAGGATGGATCACTCCTGCCAAGTGAGACAGAAGATCTGGAGTTGGATTCAGAATCCAAGGTTGATGAAATTAATGAGGCCAAAGGAAGGGAAACAAAACCTGGCAAGGTTAGTAAGGTGCAATTAGGATGACTTTGCTGTCCAACATGGCAGCTTTCTGTAGAAATTTCAAAATTAATGGGATTGGTGGGTAGGCATAAAGTTGACTGGGGGGAGCCAAACATGAAGTATAGTATCCCTTGGTGATTTTCCCTGTGGGAGAATTAGAACAGAGTAGCTGCTGCATTTGTTGTTTAGGGGAGAAGCAAAAAAGTAGCAGCAAGGCTGGCCCCATCGATGAAAAATAATTTCCATCACGTTCTTGTTGAACCACCCCACTCATGAGGTAGAATAATTGACCTACTCAGTTTGTGTGTTATCACATTGGACTTCCCCGGAATGTGCGTTGCTATGAAAAAGTGGTTGGATGAGATCACCCATTGCCACACTCTCAGTGCTTCTTAACACAAGGGGTATGATCTGGTGCCTTCTTGTTTGTTGATGTGCCAGACAACTGACATCAGTTTGAACTGAAATCATCCCTGAAAGGAAAGCATTCTGAAAGGCCTGCAATGTTAAAAAGACTGCTCTCATTTCTAGGACATTGATATGCAAGTTGGCCTCTTTGGGAGGCCAAGTGGTTTGGATCATCTTGCCCCAAAACTGCCCTCCTCACCCCAAATGGGAAGCATCTATGGTCACTATGGCCTTGGACTGAGGGGGAATGAATGGATGGCTTTGTAGAATGTGATCTGTGTTAGCAGCCATTGAAGAATCATCATATAAAATCTCGCTAAAGGTACTAAGTTTATCACCGCTGCCATTGATGCTAGTTCTTGAAGGAACAACCAGATTGAAATTTTGCTATTGCAGATTATTATTCTGATCTGTAATCTGATATTCCGTACTATTGATATAGATAGTGAAGCTATCATAGACTTTGCTTTGAAAGTCGCTGTTATGAATTCTACGTTTTGAGTCAGTTGTACATGAGACTTGCCGTAATTTATGGTTATCCCTAGATGTGAGCAAGCCGGGAGAATCTGATTATATGCCCTTATCAACAGATGCCTGGTCAAGGTGGTAAGGAGCCAGTTGTCTAGATATGGAAAAACCCCAAATCCCTGCCATCTCAATGAGTCGCTACTACTGCCAAACATTTGGTAAACACCCTGAGGGCTGTGGTAAGGCCAAATGGCAGAGTTCTGAACTGGAAATGACTGGCTCCTAGCCAGAAGCATAAAAACCTTCTGGATTGTCTGTTCATTTTTATGTGATAGTACACATCTTGAAAATCTATACAGTACATCCAGTCATCCTTGCCCAGAAAAGGGAGAATGGAATGAACCTTGACCATCCAAAACTTTGTGATTTGAACTGAATTATTCAAGTTGCTGAGATCCAAAACTCATCTCCAGTCCCATGTTTTCTTGGCACAAAAATGAATCTTGAGTAAGTTCCAAATTGTATCTAGTCTGATGGGACCTCTTGGATGACTCTTTCTCTAGCAGCTTTAGAATTTGAATTGCTGCTTTTTCCCTGTGACTGGATGTAACACCAGAGATTTTCTTTGAGGTGAAAGGGACAAAAGGGTATTATATCACTTCTGAATATAATCCTCTACACTCAAGTATTTTTTGTTATCTCTAGCAAGGCTCTCTGGTGCAGTGATAGTTGTCCCCAATTTCCTTCAAAGGTGAGCAATCAGGCCTCCTTTTAAGAGTGCTGGAAGGGTCTGTCAGAGAAAGAATCTCTGGACCCTTGGTGTTGGGAGCCTCTTATACCATGGAGGTGGCATTGACTATTTGAGTCATCCCCTCTGCCCCTAGGGGAACTTTTTCCTTGTATGCTCTGGAAAGGATCCTGGGACTTTCTGAGTCACATCTTCAACTCACCTCATTGATGCCTTGTAAAGGATCTTTGAGGGACTGAAAAATGTACACCCACTGCAGAGAGGGTCTTTCCATATTCCTCACTCCTTAGTAAAGTTTCCTTCACTGTGGATCCAAACAAGGAAGTGCCATCAAAGGGAGCATTGATGAATGATAACTTAAATGGCTCTACAAAATCACATACGCACATCCAGGTATGCCTTCTAATGTAAATGCCTGAACCCGCTGCCCTTGAGGCACCTTCAGCTTTATGCAAAATTAGCCTCATGGATGAATTTGAAATAGATTGTAGGGTAGCCAACTGTGAGGCCACAGATGATTGGGAATCTGCAGTAATTGACCCTGAAAGGGAATTCAAAAGTTGCTTGATCATATCCATTTGCAACCTAGTAAAATGGGCCAAGTAATTCATCAACCTAAGGACAAAGGTCAATGAAGTGTAGACTCACTTCCTAAACATGTCGATTGCCCCAGACTCCCTGTTAGGGGGATGAACAGAGGAAGTCTGTTCAGCAAGTTCCTTTTTGTTGGCCACTGTCAGGACCATGGCATCCATGGTCACCCCTTTAGCCCAAAATTCCTTCCCCAAAGATGGTTCTAGAATTTTGTCTGGTCTCCTGGGTATGAATTCACTGTGTTGGGTTCCTTCCATGCCTGCCGAGCAACCAGATCAATTAGATTGTCATCAGGCAGAGTAGCACAGGATCTAGATGGGCCTGCTTTAAATGCCTCCAGAAATATTGTCTCCTCAGGTGAAGGGTTGCTGGGGGTCTAATCACCTCTCTGTTTCAGGATCTCAAGGATGTCTGAAAATGAGATGTCATGTGGAGGTAATTGTGGGGACCCTTCACATTCATCAAAGTCTGTATCCTAGGTGACTGACTGTTGAGGAGATTCTAAGTGCCTCTTCTTGCACTTCCATTTCATAGGGACCTCCTCAGTGGGGTGTTCAAGTGAGGTATCAGAAGTGACTGTAATACCCTGCTGGTAGTCTGGAGTTCTCAGGCTGGCTGTCTCTGTGGCACTGAATGGTGAGGTTCTGGGTGCAGATGCATGTGGGTGGATTGAAAATCTGAGGGGGGGGCTGGCTCTGTCAGTTCTGTTGAGGCAGATAAAACCCTCTTCACAACATTGAAAGTCAACTGCTCTGGAGAGAGAGAAGATCTTAGATCTGAGAAGGCAGGCTTCCAGACTGTAACCTCCCCCCATCCCAAAGGAGAAAGTCAGTACTGTGCTATCTAGTGCATTAGGGTCAAGGCATAGAGACAGCTCCAGAAACTTCAGAGTTGACTCCAATGCCTTGGATCTGGCATGGAGGCTCCTGCTCCAAGACTGCCTGATCTGAGCTGGTAGGTGCAGGTAACACACCCAACTGGATCTGCGCCGAGTAAAACTTCCTTATCATCTGATCCGCATCTTCTTCACTTAGACCTCTAGATGATGGAGATGATACTAGTGGAGGGGTTTTGTATGGCTGCTCTCTAAGAAAGGAGAAAGCAGCCTAGAAAGAGCAGGATCAACCAATGGGGAATACCAGGTTCTGGGTAAAGTCATAGGATCCTGTGTGATAGGATCTAACAGTTTCTTGGTGGGATCTAAGGGTATCAGATCCGACAATATCTTTCTTTTTGGATCTGAGGGTATTACATCTGATAATCTCTTTCTCTTTGGATCTGAAGGGGTAGAGGTATGAGACCTCCTTGGATCAAATTTTGATTTCTTCCTGGAAGGCTTGAAGGATGGAGCTGAGGACGTAAGTGGAACAGGAGATCTCGACTTTGATTCATTTTGGGGGGGGGGGTTGAGCCCCTGCAATAGCCTCTCCAAAAGAAGAAGATAATAAACCTTTTAATATCAACTTGCTTTTTCTACCCACTACAGTGCATGAATTAAAATTCAACAAATAGAACATTCTTGATGAAGACGTTGAGGACACAAACAGTAAACACATAGAATATGAATGTCTGACATAGGCACTTTATGTCCACACTTAGAACATTTTTTTAAATGAAATGGCCCTTTTTCTGCCAGAGTAATAGTGAATAGAAAAGGAAGAAGAGAGCTTAATATAGCTAAGTTTAAAGTTTAAAGTTTAAAGTTTTTTTTTTGTTAGCATAAAGGGAATAAAAAAAGAAATCAAAAGGAACAGCAATTAGCAGTTACCAACAATGCTAAGTAAAGTTACTCTAACAAGTAGGAAGAGAACAGAGACTACCAACAACGGTATCGTAGATTAATCTATCGACTAAGAATAAACAGGAAAACTTCAATCAACTGAAGAAAAATAGGCTATATATAACTTTACAAAGGTAAGGGAACAATAAAGGAAGAAAGATATAATGAAAAAATTCAACTTATCTGAAAAATAAGTGATGAGGCTCAAGAGCTACTAGCAATCATATTTTTTGGGAAAAGCAGCAAACGAGATTTGAGGTATCTTAGGGTTGGTGCATTATGATTAAGGGAGAGGCTCGAGAACTTTTTGATTCCCACAAGGTTTAGCAATGGCCAAGTCAGGTTTGAGGATCAGATCTGAACCCATCAGTTCAGGATAGATTGAAAATTGACAATATCATATCTAGTCTTACCAGGCAATTTGCTATACTGGCTTCCTGCCAGTAGAAGTTGGGTTAAGTGGGTGGAACAACTGCTTCTTACTCCTTATATATTTTAGCATTAAGGACTGCCTTGAGATTTCTCCATAATCCTGAATCTTCCACTCTGCACTCTACAACCAAGTTTGGTTTTCCAATCAAGCGATTTCCAAAAACCACACCAAGGGTTTATCATTAGGTCATTCAGGTAACATGATAATTTTGATGATTATAACCTTTACAAACAATAAACTCCAGATAGCCATAAAATTGACAATGCTACTGTCATCAATAATTGCAGTGGGTAAAATTGGTTGTGGAGAGCTGCTTATAGTTGTAAGATGTTTAAGGAATGGTTCAATTTCTGAACAGGTTTCTTCCAGTTTATTTTCATTTCTAAGTTGGAATGGTTAAATTATAGTATTTACCCATTCAGTGATGGATCTTAACTTTAATATATTTATATCCCAGCATATTAAACTGTGTATAACTTGATTGTTTCTTTAGTTTCTGACATACTCAAATGGGCTGTGCCTATAAATTGCCCATTGAGATCAGGTAAACAAATGTAACATAAAATAAGTCATACACTTTTTATTATTTCTGTTAATTATAGTTACAGTTTGATTGTAAATGATTAATTTAAGAATACTACTGGAGCAGGATTAGGGCTGTGGTTTGAGATGCTGTGATTTTTGTGGCTTAAAATGGTCTTTGTTGAGGGTGTGTGGCCAAGTTGGAGAGCTGTTAGCAGTACTGAAACTTTGCTCTGCTTATTTTGATTCATTCTGATGGCATATTTTATCAGAAAATTTGGCTTATAGTCTTTTTTCACTGGAAAATTAATATTTAAGCAGTTATCTATAAGATTTTTCAGAACAATGTAGTTGGTGATTTTTCTGTAACTTTTTTCCTGTCAGAACTGCTTATATTCACTCAAAAGGAACTACACAAGAATCTATAATGCAAAAAGACTTGCAGTGTATACTAACCAGTATCCAGGATCTTGCATCAAAAACAGATAAACTGGAGATGAAAATGAACAATATTAAAGAAGAAAATAAGTAGGTGGAGCTATTGAATGAGGTGATTAAGCAACAGTCACAACAAATAACAATTAAAGAAGCAGTAAATGACATGAATGAGAGAGTGGCTGAAAATGAGAATCACATTGAATTTGTTCTCTAACAGAATTTTGGACTTATAGAAAAAAATAGAAGTTGAAGGCAGGTCAAGAAGAAATAACATAAGAAACTATGGAATACCAGAGAAGGAAGAAGGAGAAAACATGATTTTGTTTTTAAATAATGGACTTCCCAAGTCCCTAAACTTACCTGAAGGTCTCTCATTTGGCATTATGAAAGCACAAAGATCTCTCTCAAACACATCACTAAAAACAATTGACCTTCTCCTACATCAATTATAGTTAAATTCATGTCAAGTCTAGATAAAGACTTAGTCCTGAAAACAGCCTGGGCTAACTCACCTATAAAAATAAGAGAAATTTTCGCTGAATCTGTCAGCCAGCAAGTTTGCTATATCTATGGCATTTGTACATGTGGTGTCCTTGACCACCAGTTCTGAACAGATCTGGTTGATAACTTTGAGATTATGGACATATGTGAAGAAGGCCTTATGATTGTCTCTAGTAGATGTGGCTAATTTGGACTCGAAGTTCAACACCTTAAAAGAAGCAGTGGAGTTTGTACAAAAGACGTTTTGGACAAGACTGAAGATATGGGTTGGACCCTGGCAAGTTTAAAGAGACAAGCCACAAGAAATGAATGGAACTGAAAAGAAAAACAAAGTAAAAAACCTAGAGAAAAATGAATGAACTTTTATTGAACAAGTTGTAAGCTTTTAGTATACTCTTGTTCTCATTAACTTCTAAATAAGATTATCATGCAAAAGCGTTTTATTTGATCATATAAATAAGCTTTAATGCAAAGTTACTTATTCAATCTGATTTATATATGGGTTATTGTTGAATAACATGAACAAAAGCCAGGGAGCTAGTCCTTCTGAGGGTAATAGTAGTATATATATTAAAATCACAGTTTAAAGTGTCTTATTACTGTATAGTGTAATTAAATGGTATAACATTTAAGTTCTGTACTAATAATAAGTAAATATTAGATATTTAAAGAAGGAAATACTCTATAACAATGATATTTTAATGTTGTGTGATATGTCTCGTGTGAATCTATGTGTTTTTTCTCTATCTCCTACTTAATATTTAGTTGTTTAAAAAGTAAATGGCTTATATAGAATGGTAAACCTACTTCCCTGAGTGATTCTGATGTTAAACAAAAGGTACACTTTTTCATGAAACAGCTTTACCATTAATTTTTCATATAAATGTTTATTTAAAATGGCTTTCTATATTGTATTAACTCATCTCATGAGATCACAAGCCTTTTACAAGTTTAGGAGTGAAGCTAAACACTGTTTTTCATACCTAAAGCATGTTTAAATGTTTTTCAAGCTTTGTAATGAGTATTGAGCTGTTTCTTACTCACAGAAGCCCCCACAGTGGTGTCATAGACTTGCTGTAGCTTCAAGAACGACTCTTTGACCTTGAAATGTCCTGTGAAATAGGAAATACTTCCACAAGATTGCTGAGGCAGAGAAGACTAAATTAAAAATGGTTAACTTTAAATATAGTTTTAATGTTAATAAGTTAAAAATGATTATTAAGTCTAAATGAAAAAAAAACTTTAATTTTTGATTAAGAATGAGGTAAATGTATATTTCACAGTATTGGAATGCATGTTTGAATATATTTGAACTGCACTATCTTTGCTCTACTGATTCCCCTGGATTCTGTATGCCTTGCATGGTGTGCAGGATCAGTGCTGGAGCTCTAGCAGGCAATATGTCTGCCATGCGATCCAGAAACAGCCTGCAGGGGCGTGCACGAGTGCTCCTTCACTAGTCCTGCATGGACTACGCCCCTGTATGCAAATCACCACATTTTCAGGAGAAATCCATGCAAATGAGGTGAATTTGTGATCCAGGAAACTGGAAACCGGCTGTGCAGGACTAGTGCATTCTGCAGAAATGTCCTCGGTTAGTAACCAAGTACATTTCTGCAAAATCCAAAATGGAACCGTGACAGCACCAAATAAAGGCTGCATATCAGTCAGAAAGCATGCCAATGGCCAAGTATAAGACCATTGGCATTGCAAACAACATAAAAAATAAAAAAATCAACTTTTCTTTTTTTTTAGCCGATCTCGGCTGTTTAAGCGTAGGGCAGCTGTGCGCAAATGGGATTGGGGAAAAATAACAAAATAAACCTAAAACATTCTAACAAAAATCACTATTCTGCCATGCAAGTCAATGGCAGGCAGAAAACAACATGGCCAGTGAGGAGTGGTTGCTAAGGGGGAGGCTTAGTGTGAGACATGTAACTATGCATTAGCTGCAATCCTATGCAAGTGAGGGGAATAATAGTGAATCCCAGGTTTCCCAGCATGCAACTCAGATCCCAACAGTGTAAGATAAGGAATAGCTTGGTGCAAGTCTAGGAGTTAGCTGACATCATGGGGGGTGTGTGTCAGGCATACTGTAAGCGGACTGGAGCCGCTAAGCTAGGGGGTGGAGTCTGAATCTGCCTAGCACTCTTTACATTGCCTAAGCAGGTGTGCGTGCCGCCCACCAGGTTTTAAAGGAAAAAAAAAAGTTAAACCAGGAAAGAGCAGCACTGTGCACATGTGAGCACTCTGTTTGCACGACGCACCCCCAGGCTTAAACAGGAAGGCAAAGGGAAGGGAAAACAGCAGTAGGAAGGTAATCAAGGAGAACTAGCATAGCTGGCAAGTGAAATGTATCAGAATCAGCCAATTACACAGGCAGCAGACCAGCCCAGCCCAGAACACTACAATAAACTATGCAAACACCTTCCCCTCTGGTTTTTCCCATACTCAACACCACCGGTCTATACAAGCGGGGAACTTTTAACAAACAACCTACAAAATGAGAGGGGCTGCAGCAGGCAACATAGAACAACATATGCAAGAGGCTGAGGGTGGTGAGGATGTGAATGCTGCCGATCAACCCACAGTGAGGTGCTGGAGAAGAGTGTACAGACCCAGGGTAACCTACCACAGGCCACATGAGCTGGAGATAGTGGAGTGCAATAGGATGGACAGGGACCTCCTACAACAAATATTTGAGCTGTGCCGGCCACACCTCACACTGAACTGACCGAGAAAAACCCATCCCAGTGGATACCAAGGTATGTGTAGGCCTAGGAATACTAGCCACAGATACCTCCCAAACCTCAATTGGGGATATCATGGGGATCTCACAGGCATCAGCATCCAGAGTATTCCACCTGTTCCTGGATGCCATGTCAGCACATGCCAGTGAGCATTATATTTCCTCAACACCCGTGAGGTGTTGGCCAGCAATATGCATCTCTTCCGCCAAATAGCAGAATACCCTGAGGTAGTGGGTGCTATAAACTGCATGCTCATATGCATCAAAGCACCACCCGGTGAGCAGGGTAGGGTCTACATCAAGCGCAAGGGCTTCCCCTCCATCAACTGCCAGGTAGTGTGCGATGCCCAGGGCATTATAATGAATGTGTGTGCTGGCTGCCCTGGAAGCTATCACGATTCCCACATTTGGCATCTGATGCAGCTGTACCTGAGATTTGCCAATGGGGACACCCCTATGGTCACCTAGTGGAGGATGCTGGTTACACACTGGAGCCATGGCTGATGACACCCATCAGAAATGCACACACACCTGAACAAGAATGCCATAATGAGGCACATGTACAGTCCAGACTTATAATACAACATGTGTTTGGGATGCTCAAGTCACAGTTCCAGTGTCTGGACACATCTGGTGGAGCCTTGCAGCACTCACCAGCTACATATACCCAAACTGTTATGGTATGTGACATGCTACACAATATAATCCTGTGGAAAAGGCTGCAGCAGGAACAGCACGGAGCAGGGCCACACAGCCCACCACCAATACCAAGGCCTGCACAAGCCCAGAGTGACTCAGAAGAGGAACAACCTGACCCTGCCCCAGTAGGCAGATGGAGGTATGCCCAGTATGCCAAGGCCATGGCAAAGAGACAACGCATAGCGCATACACTAACACAGTAGGGACCCAGGGAATGACACCTCTCTCTGACTCGCACATACAGTAAAAGCGATGCCAAACATGACACTACCTGTACTCAACCATGTATAGGGAGTGTACTATGTGCATCTGACATAGGCAGCCCTCCAGCACCATCCTCAATCCTGGCACACCCACAAGGTAAGTCAATCAACCTACCAATTGCCAAATGGAGTAGAATGTGTTGTTACCTGTATCTATGGTATGGATGTGAGCATGGAAGGGAATTGGGTGGCTGAATGTTATAGCAGGAGATAGTAGACACCCACAGTGGCACCATGACATCTGTAACACATACTGGAGTCACCATAGTAGCCAGTACTACACAAGGTGACAAAACCCACTGCAGGAAATGTGCTGGGTGACACGTGTGTCCATATGACTCACACATGCCAGTCATGGAGGTTCACATACCCAACAACAGTCTTAGCCAGCAAGGCAGGTGTAGACAAACCCAAACAGAGCCAGTGCTATGGCCTTTGAATGATGCCTATGGGTAACCTCCCCTCAGGCCTACAGAGACAGACTACAGCAGGTCAGGCAGTGGGATGTTATTTCTGAAGGGTAGGAAGTCAGACACTAATATGTAGGGCAAACAAAGCTAAGACCTATAGTACACTGATATGCCTCTAGTCAGTATGATAGGTTAGAATACAGAATAAATGGAGTACCTGACAAACCAGTACAGTCATAGCAAATATGTGCATGTGCCAGGTGTGCCCCCCAATCCTGTGTAGAAATGTAGAAACAGTCAGGTGTGCCCTCCCCAATCTTGTGTAGAAATGTAGTAACAGTCAGGTGTGCTCCCCAATCCTATGTAGAAATGTAGTAACAGTCAGGTGTGCCCCCCCCCCACTCCCATGTAGACATGTAGAAACAGTCAGGTGTGTCCCCCCAATCCTGTGTAGAAATGTAGTAACAGCCAGGTGTGCCTCCCAATCCTGCGTAGAAATGTAAAAACAGTCAAGTGTAGCCCCCCACAACTCTATGTAGATATGTAGTAACAGTCAGGTGTGCCCCCCACTCCCATGTAGACATGTAAAACAGGTGTGTCCCCCTCAGTCCTGTGTAGAAATGTAGTAACAGTCAGGTATGCCCCCAATCCAATGCAGAAATTTACAGTCAGGTGTGTCGCCCCACAGTCCTATGTAGAAATGTAGTAACAGTCACGTGTGCTCCCCATGCCTATGTAGACATGTGGAAACAGTGAGGTCTACCCCTACCCCCAATCCAGTGTAGAAATGTAGTGGCACTCAGGTCTGCCCGCCCAATCCTGTGTAGAGATGTAGTAACATGTATGAGTAGGTATAATATGAGTGGAGCAAAGATGGCCAGTGGTGGCCAAGGTAGCAGGATAGGTTGTAGCATTTGCACAATATGCAGGTCTGAGTGTGTTAGGATACTGTGTGCCTCATAATGTCTGAGAGTGGTCAGTATGTATGCATGTTGAGGTAAGACCTGGTGACCATTGCCCACTACTGCTGATAACAGGGACAAGCCCTCACAACTGCAGTGCCAAAGACAATCCCCACCAGTATAACACATGCAAGCAGTAAGCCATTGTAAATGTATGATGGTAATATGTGTCACCATCTGAAAGACTGACATGGCATGGCTGTTGGGCTAAATATACAAGCAGTACACAGGGGAAAGTACCCCAGACATACAGTACATATTGTGTCACTGTGAAATGGTGACACCCTTGGATATGTACATATAGGTATGCATCACAGTAACAGGACCTGTAGTAGGGGATACCGGTAATGTCTGCCTGAACACCTGCAGAACACAAAGGAGGTAGGACTGATGTATTGGGAATCAACTGATGCATACCTGTGTGTCAGATGCAAGTAGTGTCCACAACATACATGCACCCAGCCATGCAAACACCACTCACAGGCACCTCTCTGGCAATATCCCTGCTGTGGGGAATAGGCACAGTATGACCCCACCTGTATATGGCAGTAACAGAAGACTGCAGCAAGCAGTGCAGGTGTCCCATACAGGTGTGTCCCTAGCTGTAGGTAGCACTCTGTCAGCATCCACACCACCTGATCAAGACTGATAGAAGGTATTGGCATGAACAACTATCACATCTACCCTGTCATCCTAGGGGAAATATACTGTATGGTGTTCTGGGACTGTAGGACTGACAAAATGCAATGACCTGCCACATCTGGCCTGCATCAACACCTAATTCCCCACAGGTGCCTGTCAAAGGCCTGTGTCTCACACATACTGCCAATGCATGTTATGTCATGCACACCCAAATAACAACATAACACACACCATTTAAGCCATATGCAAGGCCATATGGACAAACCACAGTAACATGTCCACTATGTCCCATTGCATGAACTGTGGAGCAACACTAATACACACCTGTGATGTGGTGATACCCTTATGGAAAGTATCACAGAATGTATGCATAATGTATGGAAGAGGATAGAATAAGAGAGGGGGGTGTGGGAGCATGGGCAGCATGGAATGTGCAGGGTCCAGCACCAAGCTGTATGCACACTATCCCTGGCTGCAAACACATAAATGGGTGGCTACACACCTGCCCGTACACCACAACAGAGTAAATGTCCTGAGCCATCGCCCCTGTCTCTGGCTAACATGTGCAAATCTGTACAGCTGTGAGGCATTGCCACAGCAAGATAAGGCCATACTGCCATGTTGATGGGCGGACAAGTATGGAATCCTCTGCAAGCACTGTACCAAGATGCTGAACAGGTTACACAAACCCAGCACCAAGTGTCTGCAGCTCCCCCTCCAGAATGGCATAACTTACCATGAATACGTAGGTGTCTGCCCACAATACCAGACACAGCTGCAGTCACCCTTGTCCCACAAGTCATCACTGTGAGCAAGAATGTCCACCTGACAGTACATGAGTACAGAAAACATCACTGTTTATAACAGTACACATGTCTGAATATCTCTGCTAATAGCAGTACCATGCAGCTGAAGCAGCACAGACACAATCACCTATAGTACACACTATCCCCTGCACAGTTTGTCCCCATATTGCCAAATGATTGATGGATACCCTGCAGAAACAGTATGCTACCTGTAGGTGTACAACACAAATTTCTGCACTGCAGTACAAACTACCTGGAATTGATCCACACATTCAGTACAGAAAGGCATACTGGGCATGCTCACACACTTAGAGAAATGAGGGCAATGTCAGCCAACAACATACTGAAAGGTCATACAGGGCATGCTGACACACTTGCCATGTCTACAAAGAACAGTGGACCAGACATATCTGTCATTTGCATATGTTAGTGCAGACACTCCTCAGAATGCAGCACGCATGCTTTGCACACACACACTGGATAGGACTACAGGCATATATCCAAGGACAACACACTATAAAAAGCCAAATGTCAACATATACAGATGTGTGGAATAGAGTGACTGCCACAAGGGGCCATCTATTATGAATCCTGTCCCACCCAGCACACAGCCAAATGGCTACAACCAAATGAGGTTCAGATGTCACTCACTTTTGACCTTAGCCACTGGTATCTGTTACCATGACAGACTATGTGGTGCAAGTGCTAGCTGTGCAACATGACTCTACAAGGAAGTAGTCATCTAGCAGGTGTATACATGTACCTGTGGAATATAACCCTGTGTGTGCCCACATGTGGTGTGTCAACCTCTAGATGAATGGGTTATGCCTCATGCACAAACACTGCCCTCCCGATAGCTGTACTATGACAAGCCTGATGAGGTCATCCACTTTGAAATACACCCTTGTGAAAGGTGTAGGCCAGTAATCTCTGTGGTGCTTCCTATAACTGCATATTGCTGTAGTATGATAAACTAGTTAGGTAGGAGATCTAATCCCAGACATGGCAACTGTGTGTGTGTGTGTGTGTGTGTGTGTGTGTGTGTGTGTGTGTGTGTGTGTGTGTGTGTGTGTGTGTGTGTGTGTGTGTGTGAGAGTGTGTCACTGTCTGTAGAGAGAGCAATGCATTTATGGCTAGTCACACTCACTACAAATCAAATGCTCTTCTTTGTCAAGGCTGCTGATGTCATGCACTGTAAAATACACCTTTTGGAAAGCTGTAGCCCAGTAATCTCCATGGCACATTCTATACCTGTGTACTGCTGTAGTGTAATAAACTAGTTAGGAAGGAGTTCTAATCCCAGATATGGCAAGTGTGTGTGCGCGCGCGCGCGCACGCTCGTGTGTGTGTGTGTGTGTGTGTGTGTGTGTGTGTGTGTGTGTGTGTGTGTGTGTGTGTGTGTCTCACCGTCTGTAGAGAGAGCAATGCATTTTAGGCTAGTCACACTCACTACAAATCAAATGCCCTTCTTTGTCAAGGCTGCTGATGTCATACACTGTGAAATACACCTTTTGGAAAGCTGTAGCCCAGTAATCTCCATGGCATGTCCTATACCTGTGTACTGCTGTGGTGTGATATAGAACTCTGTTAGGGGTTCTATACCCACACATGTTGGTTGTGGATGTTTTGTGTGTGTTTCAATGTCTGTGTAGGGAGCAATACATTTTAGCCCAGCCATACTCACTACAATTCAAATGCCCTACTTTGGCAATCCTGCTGATGTCATCCTGAAATACACCTTTGGGGAAGGAGTAGTCCAGTAATCTCTATGGTGCATCCTATAACTGTGTAGTATAATAAACTAGTTAGGTAGGTGTTCTAATGCCAGACATGACAGGTGTGTGTGTGTGTGTGTGTGTGTGTGTGTGTGTGTGTGTGTGTGTCTGTGTTTGTAACTCGTATCCTGTGTGGAGGTGGTTGTGAGTGTGTAACAGCTGGGCTCAATGTGGAGTGGGGTTTGCAAATTTCATATGCGGTAGCCCTAGTATATATCACAATGTCCACCATACAAGGATAACAGATGTGAAATAGCCGAGAGGCTGGGGTATAAACCCATTCCCATACATGTGACATCAAGGCCAGGCAATGTTAGCAACCCTAGTATTACCCAGAGTACACTATCAACCCATGTCTCATACACACACACATACTTGCCTAGGCAACAGCCACTATGTTGGTAGTACCCTGCATATTGCCCACTGATAGGAACTATGGTGTGATTGCAGTGGGCTACAGAGGGCATAGCACCCTGTCCATCTGTCCAATAGGCATGCACATGTCGACAGTGCACCTTCCCCATGTTCCCCACTGGACACCTGCAACACCTGTGGTACCACCAAGTGTGACCCATAAAGGACATGCCATGCCTGAAAACATGCCCTGTATGGATAGATGCCACTGACACCAGAGAATGCTGGTATCATGCTATCAATGTAGGCACAGGGTAAACCTGCTGTCCATTACCAGTTTCCACCACATGAGGCCAGGACTGGCACATCTGATGATAATCTGTGTACACAACATGGGCCAGGCACTCCAGGTACAGTTCCACATGTCGCTGTACATGCATGTGGGAGGTGTGCACATCCCAGACATCATCCATGTCATGGACTAAGGAACACATGCATGGCAAGCAATCCACAGCATTGGCCACACACAGTAGTCACCCAGGTGACTGGATGTTGAATACAATACCCACCTGTTTGGGCAAATCCTGAAACTACACCCCTGAGCCACAATGCAGACCAATGTCATGTTGACTATTGCCAAAGTATACCCATCACCTAGCCTTGTAAAGCTGCCTGGCACAGTTGACCACTACACACCCGTGAAGCAATATCATATAAATAATATCAATATCAATATCATATATATAATATGCATATCAGTACTGGCACCCTATGTGTGTTTGTGTGCTGTATGATGCATATGATCACATTCACACTCACTACAACCCCCATTGGCATACTGAAGCATGCTGCCCAATGTCAGACACCTCCACATATCCTTTGCCCTTATAACCTCTGTATGCCCCTATGGTGCATGTGATACATGCACAATAATGTGTTGTGGCAATCTCACTAGTAATGAGTTGTATTCCTGGCCCTGCCATGTGTGTCAATGTGTGTGCATCCCTGTGAGAGTGTGGCTGTGTTGATACTGGCACCTGTTCATGCGGACAGGCACATGTACTACACCTACCGTATCGCTACCATATCCCTGTTGCAGATGCCACTCACCATCAAATATATGTTTTGAGGGCTGCTCAGCATGTAACCTATGTGGCACATCTGATAACTGCATAGAAATGTGATAGCGCTACATAGTTGTCAGGGGTTTGATACCCTGAGCTGGTAGGTGTGTGACAAAAGCATGCTTAAGTTTTTCTCTCCAACCCCTCCCTGACTTTACTTTGCCTCTGTCTGCCTCTCTCGCTCCCTCTCTGTTGGATGTGGAGACCTACAACTGCTTTACTTAGGCTGCAGCATGTGTATTGTAAGTGATGCTCATGATCAGCTGATGGCCTCTGCATGAATTGCAGCCTCCTCTAGCTGATCGCATGTGGAACAGCTGTGGTAACATTCCCATAGCCAATTACATGGAAACACACTCCAATATCTAGGAACATCATGTTGGTGTTGGGCCTTTTCATTCACTGTGAGCAGGAACTAGAGCTATTGTTTGGCAAACAGCATAACAGATGGATTGGGGATTTACCTCTAACAATGTGCTGTGGAAACAGGCCAACATACAGGAGGGGGATGTACCTGACTTGAACACAGACTGTAAGTGCTGCTATACTGCAATTGGAGTAATGTTGGTTTAACAGGGTGTGTGTGGAAATGGCTGTCCTACATGTTTTAATACCTGTCATGTCAGTGCTATGTTTATGAGGAAACCCCAATCAGTAGGGTCATCTGCAGACTGGGCAGTGTGTGGTGCCTTTTGTTTCTCGTGTTACCCACAGAGCACCTGTCTGTGAACTGCAGAAGGTAGTGAGAGGATTGCAGTATGTAGATGGTGACAGCCGTGAAAGTTACTGATTTCATTTCCCTCTTAGGACATATGTTGCAACAAACCCTGTTACAACAGTAAATGTATGAGGTTATCACAGCAACATGTCAATAATGGCCCTGTGTTTGTGCCTCCAACCACAACTCTGCCAACCTTTGTACATATGTCATGCAGTAAAAAGTGCATATGTGCTGCACACCATATTTATTGACATCATATCTGATAACAAGCCAGTGAGATATCAGACTGCTACACATGTTATGTAATGAAGGGGTTATATTTGATGACATAACCTGGACATTCTGTGGTTGAGTGTGCAGTACTGAGGTCTGTTTACTTACGGTGATTGTCGACAGTGTGTGAATTGTTAATATGTACCTTGGCCTGTGTACAGATTGTAGTAGATGTCATTGTTCTTGGTCCTGTTCTATCTGATGTTACATCCTGCTCCACTGTATGTTACCCTATCGACTTACATGTTTGTATGGCCAAACACACACATGTCCTATACCACAGACAGGCATCGGATCACACTGTGTAGTGGCCCAGTATATGTAGGGTTAGTGTGTGAGTGGCACATATGAGGATGGTGTTGATCAGATAGTCCATATACTGTAATAGTGCGCTAGCTTACCATATGTGGCTGTGGCTGTGTTCACATTGGTTGTGGTAATACACTTTCACACAGGTGTCCATTACTCTGTGCTGTGACATGCCTGAAGAGCCTGTATATATGCAGGTACATGTGTATTCCCCCATAGGAAATGTAGGCCACTGTTGAGCCAGTCTGCCTGTAGTATGCACAGTGCTTTGTTACATGCCTAGCAGCTTAGTGTACTTACCCAGTGAGATGTCATGTCCAGATACTTGCCAGATGTACTGCTGCCGGGCCAACATAACAGTCAGACAAAGCAGTGGGATGCTGTACAGATGTATGTCAATATCTAGTGGGTAGTATGCGGCCATGGCACCTCTGTACCAACAGTTAGTATGTGTCAGGATAGACAGGGGTGTGTGAATGCATAACCTATGGGGGCATATGTATACCAGTAGTTACGTGTTATACCCATCTACATAGCTGTTAACATCCACATTGTCAGGCTTGGTCCACATGTCTTGCACTAAGGGGTTCAGTGTATACCTCTGGACTGTCCAGAGTGTGTCAGACTGTCCACATATATTGGCCATATCTCTGCTGTAGTCCACAGGAGCATTACTGTGCTAGCAGTGGTACTGTACTATGATGTCCTTAGGATGTCTGTCAGTAGCCAATAGTGCACATGTTAAAAGCAGATGTGACCTCCCACACACACTATGTCTGTGAAGACAATCACTATTACAGTAGCAATAGTTTACAAATATACCTGTAATACATACCTGACATGCCTTTGCACTTCGAAGTTGGGACTATTAAAGCTAAAGTAGGGCTTCACTCCATGCTCAGGACATATGGTGAACATATATGTATATCTAATTATCCATATATCTATATAGATATATACACATATACATATCGACATACATAGATGGATATGTATATGTACATATACATATACATATATATATATATATATATATATATATATATATATATATATATATATATATATATATATATATATATATATATATATATACATATAAACACTCAGATATATACATATACAGAGCAATATATGTCTACACATATACAGATAGAGATACATATGCACATATATGTATGGATATCTACATATATATTGACAGCAGTAGGTATATCAGAATAGATATGTATGCACATATAGTTGTACATATCTACATATATACCAACATAACTAGGCACAACTGTACACATAGGATTTGCATACTTATATAGCTATATATACATATATATCTATATACATATATATATATATATATATATATATATATGTGTGTGTGTGTGTGTGTGTGTACATGTGTAGATATATATATATATATATATATATATATATATATATATATATATATATATATATATATATATACATACATATATATGTGCATATGAAGAGATGTACAGATGGCAATATAGAAGTAGCACTATACAAATGTGTATACAGACATATGTATGAGTATACATGTATATTTACATGTACACATATATAGACCTATTATATGTATATAACCATATTCCTGTCATGTGTAAACCTCACAGTTGTGTATACCCTCCCAGATGTATCTCACCGGATGTATCTGCTATGTGTACATTATGATAAAACAACATATGTGATGCAACAGTCATACTAATAACAATGACTACACAATTTAGGAAGTAAAGGCAATTGTTCAGTACTACTCAATATGTGTATTGACAGCTATATTGGTAAAACAACAGCTGTTTTTACAATGGTCATGGCGTAGTGAGTAAGTGCTGTAACTGTAGTGTACAGGGTCCTGGATTCAAGACCTGCAAGGGTTGTTCATTTTGTTGCTAGGCAGAACAAAGGCTGTCTGATACAGCATGGTTAAGGCAGTTTTGAGCAGCTTTAAACTTCCATATTGTACATTTCCTACAGGAGCCAGACTGTACTGCATGATATGTCACCAATACCAGCCTGACATCATACAGGTGGGATGTAGTATTGTTAACATCTTGTGCTCATGTCGTGTCCGGTCCTGGTTATGGGATCTGCAGCACTTGGTAGTGTATTGCAGGGCAGATGTGTTTGGCTGTGGGGGGGGGTATACCTATCTGTACAAGACATATTTTGTTTGGGGCATATAGATATATATATTCTGCTTACATATATATAACTATGTCCATATATAAAACACAAAGAGAGCAAACTGCTAGGAGGGAGAAGCAAAACGACTGGCCAAAAGACTTTATTGTTGAACAGCCACGAAACACTGTATTATAAACGCCTTAAATACACTCGCGTTTTCGTCCTACCAACTGGACTTCATCAGATGTTTGAATTTACATTAGTTAATCACCTTTATACAATTCATTAAAACCACAAACCAATGAAAAACAGACATTACATTTTAAATAAACAAATCAAGCTTCATTTGGGCTCATAAATATTAATCAACATTACTTCATTTCCACTTGGACTTTATCATATTAAATAAAGCAGACATATTTAAATTACTATTTATATATTATGTTCTACATCATCATCTCATATAAAACTCCGTTATGAAAAAATTAAAAATTTAATAAAACTACATAAATAAAATTAATTATAAACATTTTGCATTCATTTGTTTAAAAAAACAAATTCCCAATCCAGCAGTGCCACCTTCTGTTACTTTTAAATATTACATCCTCTTTGTTACAATTTTCATAGCTTAGCTGCTCTCAATTTCAGAAGTGGAAGTATAGATACATGTTCATTTAGACCAGGGGCTTTACTTGCTTCCAAAGATATTTGCCACCATAATTCTTTATACCCTATTGTATCCTCCCTGGGGCCACCTCTAATGTCACTTTTAATTTATTCTAAAACAAAAAAGTGAAAATTTATAGCCCTCACATATCTTAGAATATTTATACAGGGCATTTGTTTCTTTCCCTTTTATTATATCATAATTGTGTTCATATATTCTTCTCTTGAGGGTCCTCTCCGTTTTTCCCACATAAAAGGAGTTACATTTTTTACACGTGGCAAGATACACTAAACCCCTAGATTCACAGTTAAAAAAACCTTTACTAATTAACCATCTCCCTCTACTTTCTAAAAAAAAATTTTCCTCATTAATAATATATTCACACTGGTTACACTTCACACATTTGTAAGTACCCGTTTTTCTTCTATTACTCATTCCACCCATTTTATTATAGCCATTTCTACTTTCTAAAATACCTTTAATACTAGTAGAATTCCTAAAAACTACCTTGGGTGTACTTTTGGGGAAGCCTTCCAAATCTGTGAGGGAGATCAATTTTTCCTATTCTTTCTGGAATATTGCCCTAATATTATTATTTAATGCATTATATTCCAGAATGAGGGCTTGTTGGTATTCACTATTAATATTTATTCCTTTTGTTCCTACACCATAGTTTTCATTGACTTCTTTTTCCCCTAAAATAGGCTTATACCTGTCTAATCTACCTTTTTCTACTTCAAGTCTGACATTTTTAATAAAACCCTTAGGCTATTCCCTTTCTAGGAACATTCTTTCCAGTAAATCACACTCCTTAATAAAATCAGCAATATTACTAGTCATGCGTGATCCCCTAACAAATTGCCCTTTCACAATATTTTTTTTACAATGTGCCGGATGTGCACTATTGTAATGCAAATATGAATTACAATAAGTGGATTTCCTGAATACTTTAGTTTCTAGTGATTTATTTGACTTATATATTTCTAAGTCTAAATACTGTATTTTATTTTCAGAAATTTTATATGTAAACCTAAGGAAGTAGTCCCATTGATATAATCCATAAATTCTTCAAATTTTTCTATACCCCCTGTCCAAAAAATCATGATATCATCCAAAAATCTCCTGTATAAGCTCCAACAAGTGTTGAAGCTGAATTAAGAATATATGCTTCTTCCCAGTTAGCTAAAACCAGGTTTGCAAAGGTGGGTGCACAGGCCGCACCCATGGCCACTCCTTGAATTTGTTGAAAAAATTCACCATTAAAAAGCAAGAAATTATATTTTAGGATCATTTCCATCAAGCCTGTGCAAACCACCTTTTCTCTGTGAGTTAAATTTTTATCCTGAAACACTTCATCTTCAAACATTTTCATACCTGTTATGTATGGTATAGAAGAGAAAAGATCCACAATGTCTATTGTGACGAATAATAAATCTTCAGTATATAACTCTGGTGTAATTTCCCTTAGCAGGTCCCAAGAATATTTTAAAATAACTTCTTTACCTACCCAAATATGTTTGGTTTTAATATCTACATATTTCGCTAAGGGTAAGGTTTTTGAACCATCCGCCGAAACAATAGGTCTTAGCGGTGGGTCCATTATATCTTTATGGATCCTTGGGATACCAAATATTACAGGTATTTTTGGCTTTTCAACCTTCAATATAGAAAAGCATTTTACCATCTATAGTGCCTTCATTTACCATTTCCTCTAATTCCATGTCTATTCTTCTATAAGCCAAATTTATTTCATTCTTAGAGATAACAGAATATTTATTTTTGTTTCTGAGTATCTGGTTCATTTTCCCTTCATATAAAATAAGATCCATAATAACAACCCCTCCACCCTTATCTGGTTTCATTATTCTTACATTCTGGTTGGATTTTAATTCATCCAAGATCTTATTCTCCTCTCCGCTAAGGTTAATCTTAAATCTTGTTCTTTTTTGTGTTTTCCTAACCTCTCTTTCTATCACACCTTCTAGATTTTTTAATTGAGGATGAATAGGGAGATTAAATATAGATTTCTTTGTTAAGACCTGATTATCACCCTTCATGTTATTTTTACCTCCTTATGATATAACATTTCCATACTGATTTTCCTTAGGAACAATTTAATATCAAGAAGAGTTTTAGTTAAGTCACCTTTAACATAAGGAATAAATTTAAAACCCTTTTCTAACAAACTAAAATGTTCCTTTTCCAAAAGGACATTGCTGAAATTGTAAATAGTAAAACCATTTAATGTGTTTTTACATCCTACCACTTCTATTTCTTGTCCTGTTTTATCTACAACTGGGTCCGGGGTATATTCTGTTAATATTTCCCCTTTCCCCTTCTCCCCCCTCTCATTCAAAAATTTCCATTGTAACGTTCCTGCTGAACAGGAGACCTATTTTCCCTTTCTAGTGGGGGAAATTCATTATTGTAATCATATTCACTCCACCCTTCTCTCACTTGATCCTGTGAAGGTCCATACCCCTTTCTATATATATTTTTATTGTTATTATTATTATTGTTATATGAATATGAAGGCTTCGGATAACGAACATTGTTTTCATAATCATGAATATCTCGTTTTAGTTTTTCCATTTTCCTATCTGTCAAGCCTTTACATTTGTCATCAATTTCACCTCCTAACTTAAAATACTTTTCTTTTTCTTCCCTTATCCCAAAAATAAGGTCTTCTTTGATGAATGCATCCAAATCTTCAATTTCTTTCTGCAAATTTTCTAAATTCCTATTATTCTCCTTAATAATCAACATTAAAATGTCTAAACCACATTTATTAAATAATTCCATCAACTCCTTGTGGAAAATTGAGCCCATTTGAACATTGTTAGGGTATTTCCATAGTCTTAAACCCCCGCCCGGGGGCCTCCACAATCAATCTTAAAACAATACTTCGCTTTCAGCCATTCGTTTGTCTCTATGGGTCTAGAAAAAGTTACAGTACCTGGATTAGATCGACCATATTCTGTGTGTTAGAGCCATTAATGTTCATTCTATTATTGTCCGGACTGACACCACAAAATAGTCTAGGCATTACTGCAGGGTTGAAGCTTCCACCATTCGGTTCTTCAGGGTCGCCGGAGTCCAGATCAGCGCCAATAAGCTCCCTTTTCCTCTTGTGCTTCTGAGTTTTCAATCCCCCAGTTCCACTTCCTGCAGATTGGGATGCCTAGAAATTCGTCCCCATGAGTGTTTGGCAGAGCGGTGTCAGTAAGTCTATTAGCTCTGTTAACTGTCCGATTAACTTCCGGGACTGGCCTAGGTCTTCACATCCTTTGACATTAGGCGAGGATTCCCTCTCCATAGCAACCGCAAAACCACGACCAAGACAAAAAAAATATATGCGAAAAGCTCTCCAACAAAACAAATAAAACACAAAGAGAGCAAACTGCTAGGAGGGAGAAGCAAAATGACTGGCCATTGTTGAACAGCCACAAAACACTGTATCATAAACACCTTAAATACACTCGCGTTTTCGTCCTACCAACTGGACTTCATCAGATGTTTGAATTTACATTAGTTAATCACCTTTATACAATCCATTAAAACCACAAACCAATGAAAAACAGACATTACATTTTAAATAAACAAATCAAGCTTCATTTGGGCTCATAAATATTAATCAACATTACTTCATTTCCACTTGGACTTTATCATATTCAATAAAACAAACATATTTAAATTACTATTTATATATTATGTTCTACTATCATCATCTCATATAAAACTCCATTATGAAAAAAGTAAAAATTTAATAAAACCTACATAAATAAAATTAATTATAAACATTTTGCATTCATCTGTTTAAAAATCAAATTCCCAATCCAGCAGTGCCACCTTCTGTTACTTTTAAATATTACATCCTCTTTGTTACAATTTTCATAGCTTAGCTGCTCTCAATTTCAGAAGTGGAAGTATAGATACATGTTCATTTAGACCAGGGGGTTTACTTGCTTCCAAAGTTATTTGCCACCATAATTCTTTATATCCTATTGTATCCTCCCAGGAGCCACCTCTAATGTCACTTTTAATTTGTTCTAAAACAAAAAAGTGAAATTTATAGCCCTCACATATCTTAGAATATTTATACAGAGCACTTGTTTCTTTCCCTTTTATTATATCATAATTGTGTTCATATATTCTTCTCTTGAGGGTCCTCTCCGTTTTGCCCACATAAAAGGAGTTACATTTTTTACACGTAGCAAGATACACTAAACCCCTAGATTCACAGTTGAAAAACCTTTACTAATTAACCATCGCCCTCTACTTTCTAAAAAAAAATTTTTCCATTAATAATATATTCACACTGGTTAGAGAGCAGCTAAGCTATGAAAATTTTAACAAATAGGATGTAATATTTAAAAGTAACAGAAGGTGGCACTGCTGGATTGGGAATTTGTTTTTTTAAACAGATTAATGCAAAATGTTTATAATTAATTTTATTTATGTAGATTTTATTAAATTTTTTACTTTTTTCATAATGGAGTTTTATATGAAATGATGATAGTAGAACCTAATATATAAATAGTAATTTAAATGTTTATTTTATTTAATATGATAAAATCCAAGTGGAAATGAAGTAATGTTGATTAATATTTATGAGCCCAAATGAAACTTTATTTGTTTATTTAAAATGTAATGTCTGTTTTTCAATGGTTTGTGATTTTAATGGATTGCATAAAGGTGATTAACTAATGAAAATTCAAGCATCTGATGAAGTCCAGTTGGTAGGATGAAAACGCGAGTGTATTTAAGGCGTTTATGATACAGTGTTTTGTGGCTGTTCAACAATAAAGTCTTTTGGCCAGTCGTTTTGCTTCTCCCTCCTAGCAGTTTGCTCTCTGTGTTTTATTTGGTTTGTTGGAGAACGTTTCGCATATATTTTTTTTGTCTTGGTCGTGGTTTTGCGGTTGCTATGGAGAGGGAATCCTTGCCTAATGTCAAAGGATGTGATGACCTAGCCGGAAGTTTATCGGACAGTTAACAGAGCTAATAGAGTTACTGACACCACTTTGCCGAACACTCGTGGGGACGAATTTCCAGGCATCCCAATCTGCAGGAAGTGGAACTTGGGGATTGAATACTCAGAAGCACAAGAGGAAAAGGGAGCTTATTGGTGCTGATCTGGATGCCGGCAACCTTGAAGAACTGAATGGCGGAAGCTTCAACCCTGCAGTAACGCCTAGACTATTTTGTGGTGTCAGTCCGGACAGTAATAGAATGAACATTAATGGCTCAAACACACAGAATATGGGTTGATCTAATCCAGGTACTGTAACTTTTTCTAGACCCATAGAGACAAACGAATGGCTGAAAGTGAAGTATTGTTTTAAGATTGATTGTGGAGGCCCCCAGGGTTCTAAGAATGCAGATTCATATGGCAAAAAGCTTGATAGTATTTCTAAATTAATGTTTAAATACAAAACGCTTTCTATAGAAAATGCTTATTTGATGGAATGTATTAACAGGAACATTGTTCCGAAGGGTTTAAGAATATGGAAATACCCTAACAATGTTCAAATGGGCTCAATTTCCCACAAGAAGTTGATGGAATTATTTAATAAATGTGGTTTAGACATTTTAAAGTTGATTATTAAGGAGAATAATAGGAATTTAGAAAATTTGCAGAAAGAAATTGAAGATTTGGATGCATTGATCAAAGAAGACCTTATTTTTGGGATAAGGGAAGAAAAAGAAAAGTATTTGAAGTTAAGAGGTTAAACTGATGACAAATGTAAAGGCTTGATAGATAGGAAAATGGAAGAACTAAAACGAGATATTCATGATTATGAAAACAATGTTAGTTATCCGAAGCCTTCATATTCATATAATAATAATAATAATAATAATAATAATAATAATAATAATGAAATATATAGAAAGAGGTATGGACCTTCACAGCATCAAGTGAGAGCAGGCTGGAGTGAATATGATTACAATAATGAATTTCCCCCACTAGAAAGGGAAAAGGTCTCCTGTTCAGCAGGAACGTTACGATGGAAATTTTCGAATGAGAGGGGGCAGAAGGGTAAAGGAGAGATATTAACAGAATATACCCCTGACCCAGATGTAGATAAAACAGGACAAGAAATAGAAGTGGTAGGATGTAAAAACACATTAAATGGTTTTACTATTTACAATTTCAGCAATGTCCTTTTGGAAAAGGAACATTTTAGCTTGTTAGAAAAGGGTTTTAAATTTATTCCTTATGTTAAAGGTGACTTAACTAAAACTCTCCTTGATATTAAATTGTTCCTAAGGAAAATCAATATGGAAATGTTATATCATAAAGAAGGTAAAAATAACATGAAGGGTGATAATCAGGTCTTAACAAAGAAATCTATATTTAATCCCCCTATTCATCCTCAATTAAAAAATCTAGAAGGTGTAATAGAAAGAGAGGTTAGGAAAACACAAAAAAGAACAAGATTTAAGATGAACCTTAGCGGAGAAGAGAATACGATCTTGAATGAATTAAAATCCAACCAGATTGTAAGAATAATGAAACCAGATAAGGGTGGAGGGGTTGTTATTATGGATCTTATTTTATATGAAGGGAAAATGAACCAGATACTCAGAGACAAAAATAAATATTTTGTCGTCTCTAAGAATGAAATAAATTTGGCTTATAGAAGAATAGACATGGAATTAGAGGAAATGGTAAATGAAGGCACTATAGATGGTAAAATGCTTTTCTATTTGAAGGTTGAAAAGCCAAAAATACCTGTAATATTTTGTTTCCCAAAGATCCATAAAGATATAATGGACCCACCGCTAAGACCTATTGTTTCGGCGGATGGTTCAAAAACCTTACCCTTAGCGAGATATGTAGATATTAAAACCAAATATATTTGGGTAGGTAAAGAAGTTATATTAAAAGGTTCTTGGGACCTGCTAAGGGAAATTACACCAGAGTTATATACTGAAGATTTATTATTCGTCACAATAGACATTGTGGATCTTTTCTCTTCTATACCATACATAACAGGTATTAAAATGTTTGAAGATGAAGTGTTTCAGGATAAAAATTTAACTCACAGAGAAAAGGTGGTTTGCACAGGCTTGATGGAAATGATCCTAAAATATAATTTCTTGCTTTTTAATGGTGAATTTTTTCAACAAATTCAAGGAGTGGCCATGGATGCGGCCTGTGCACCCACCTTTACAAACCTGGTTTTAGCTAACTGGGAAGAAGCATATATTTTCAGTTCAAGCTTCAGCACTTTTTGGAGCTTATACAGGAGATTTTTAGATGATATAATGATTTTTTGGACAGGGGGTATAGAAAAATTTGAAGAATTTATGGATTATATCAATGGGACTACTGATTTCCGTAGGTTTACATATAAAATTTCTGAAAATAAAATACAGTATTTAGACTTAGAAATATATAAGTCAAATAAATCACTAGAAACTAAAGTATTCAGGGAATCCACTTATTGTAATTCATATTTGCATTACAATAGTGCACATCCGGCACATTGTAAAAAAAAACATTGTAAAAGGGCAATTTGTTAGGGGATCACACATGCCTAGTAATATTGCTGATTTTGTTAAGGAGTGTGATTTACTGGAAAGAATGTTCATAGAAAGGGAATTTCCTAAGGATTTTATTAAAAATATAAGACGAAGTAGAAAAAGGTAGATTAGACAGGTATAAGCCTATTTTAGGGGAAAAAGAAGTCAATGAAAACTATGGTGTAGGAACAAAAGGAATAAATATTAATAGTGAATACCAACAAGCCATCATTCTGGAATATAATGCATTAAATAATAACATTAGGGCAATATTCCAGAAAAAATGGGAAAAATTTATCTCCCTCACAGATTTGGAAGGCTTCCCCAAAAGTACACCCAAGGTAGTTTTTAGGAATTCTACTAGTATTAAAGGTATTTTAGAAAGTAGAAATGGCTATAATAAAATGGGTGGAATGAGTAATAGAAGAAAAACGGGTACTTACAAATGTGGGAGGGGTAACCAGTGTGAATACATTATTAAAGAAGAAAAATTTTTTTTAGAAAGTAGAGGGAGATGGTTAATTAGTAAAGGTTTTTTTAACTGTGAATCTAGGGGTTTAGTGTATCTTGCCACGTGTAAAAAATGTAACTCCATTTATGTGGGCAAAATGGAGAGGATCCTCAAGAGAAGAATATATGAACACAATTGTGATATAATAAAAGGGAAAGAAACAAATGCCCTGTATAAACATTCTAAGATATGTGAAGACTATAAATTTCACTTTTTTGTTTTAGAACAAATTAAAAGTGACATTAGAGGTGGCCCCTGGGAGGATACAATAGGATATAAAGAATTATGGTGGCAAATAACTTTGGAAGCAAGTAAAACCCCTGGTCTAAATGAACATGTATCTATACTTCCACTTCTGAAATTGAGAGCAGCTAAGTTATGAAAATTTTAACAAAGAGGATGTAATATTTAAAAGTAACAGAAGGTGGCACTGCTGGATTGGGAATTTGTTTTTTTAAACAGATGAATGCAAAATGTTTATAATTAATTTTATTTATGTAGGTTTTATTAAATTTTTACTTTTTTCATAATGGAGTTTTATATGAGATGATGATAGTAGAACATAATATATAAATAGTAATTTAAATATATTTGTTTTATTTAATATGATTAAGTCCAAGTGGAAATGAAGTAATGTTGATTAATATTTATGAGCCCAGATGAAGCTTGATTTGTTTATTTAAAATGTAATGTCTGTTTTTCATTGGTTTGTGGTTTTAATGGATTGTATAAAGGTGATTAACTAATGTAAATTCAAGCATCTGATGAAGTCCAGTTGGTAGGACGAAAACGCAAGTGTATTTAAGGCGTTTATGATACAGTGTTTCGTGGCTGTTCAACAATAAAGTCTTTTGGCCTGTCGTTTTGCTTCTCTCTCCTAGCAGTTTGCTCTCTTTGTGTTTTATTTGGTTTGTTGGAGAGCTTTTCGCATATATTTTTTTGTATGTCCATATATACCTACTTAGATATATATCTGCTTACATATATGTAACTTGCTGTGCATATTTGACATATAGGTGTAGACATATATATCTATAGATGTAGGCATTTGCATGTATATATGTTCATGTATATATATATATATATATATATATATATATATATATATATACACACACACACACACACACACACACACACACACACACATATATAGGTATGTTGTATCTGTTTAGATTTTGATATATTTACACACACATACATCTAAATGTTGGAATACATTCTCTGCACTGTTTAATGACTGGGCTGGATGATATGTTTCGAAAACATCAGAGTTATGTATGCCTGGCATGGCTTAGTGATAAATCACTTTGGTTATGGTGTGCAGGGTCTTGCAGAGACTGTTGTTTTTGTTGCTGGGCAGAACATGGACCATTGGATAGAGAGTGAGTAAGGCACTTTAAAGCAGTTGTAAGTGGGTTTGCGTGGAGGTAAGTACCGCTAACTTACGGTTACAGTTTCTTAAACTCAGTTAGCTTCTAAATTGCTTAACCTGTATATGCATTGCTTACCCTCATGCAAACAGGCTTAAACCCGCTTACTGCTACTTAAAAGTGCTTACTCCTACTTACCCCCATGCTAATTTCTTTTAAAAAAAAGAAAATGGGGTTGATAGGAAAGTGGTGAAAAAAGGGGCACAAAGAGCGAAGGACAGTAGGGAAAATAGCCAGGGTTGTGCAGGAAGGGTGTAGGGAAGGTCCATAACTGCCCATTTCATCTACAGCATCAGCTGTGCATATACACTGAATTTGGAGGTAGATTTGGACACTCAAACCCCTGAGAGTGGGCGTGAAAAAAAATAAGTTGTGATGCCAAATAGACCAGGTTACATGTGTCTAGTGGACATGTGTGCAAAATAGACAGCTATGTATGGGGCGAGATTTTTTTGTGGGAAAAGATTGACCCTTTTTTTTTCATGTGAGAGTGGGATGTTGGACAGGGGTAGTAGGTATATTTGGGGAGGTAGGTTGGGTAGGTTAACAGACAAGCAGGCAGGACACATACAAGGGCAGTATATGACACATGTGGGGGTAAACACCTTGATAGGGAGGGTTGTTGGGAAATCAGAAGCCCATGAGCCCCCTAGTGGAAACAGTGGGACTGAGGTCCCCACCCATGGGCAGTCACCACTGCACCTTCACAGCCCCGAAGGTGGCTGTGCTGGGGGATGATTCGCAGAGCCAGGTTGACTCTCTAATTGTGACATGCAACCCTCAAGCTGGCATAGAAGATCACTAAACTGCTGGTTGATCTCTCTATGCACCACGACTCTGACCTGGTGATGGGTGACAGGTGCCTGTCCTCATCCACTCCCAGGGGGAGAGAGGAGCCCCATCCCCTGAGGAGATTCCAACCGAAGGTGGTGCAGGACCAACTGACAGGGAGGTCCCGGGTTGGGCCTTAAACATGCTGGTGCCCTGTGCCATGGCCAGCTGAGGTGGGACAGGTGGGTCTGCTGGGACCAGTCTTCCCAAGCATGCTATAGTGTTTAGATTTCACCATCATATGTGGGTTAGTAATAGTCAACACATTCCAGGGTTAGGTATAACCACATGCATACATATTCCCATTAACCCAGACACCAGATATGGAACACTTGCATAACAAACAGAGCACATGCATGTATGGGACCACAATGGTAGTAAGAACAGCATGCAGGTACATTGATGGCACCATGCCACCAATGTTGGAATAATTCAATATAGCACATGCATGGGAACCATTAATATATTTATCAAACAATTGGACAGTATCAGAACATAGGTAGCATTACATACCAGTTGGGGTGGGTATGTTGATTATTGTTGGAGATATGTTGGGGGGGAGAAAGATGTTAATTAACAACTAGTATATTCCTGCAGTCCACATTAGTTTCCTAGTCAGTGCTGTTATCTGTACCTTACAAGTCTTACTACACTACCCTATAGCCTTAGTTTGGACAGTGATATGGCTGTCATCATCGTTACACACAATCTGGTTTTACCTGCAGTATACACTTCTTACCTGGTATACCTGTGGAGGAAATGTTTGTTAACACTAACTAACTGTTGCTGCATATACTCCCAGATTCCAGGTTGAAGTTGTGCACATAGCTATCCAACTCTTTCTGCACAGACTCTGGCCATGTGTTGACCACATGCTGGTGTGCCAGGACATATCTAGAATATTGTCCTTTTCCATCTTTAGTCACCTGACACACACATATACATGCTTTCCTACACAGTTATATTCTGTAGCACAGTTTGGGTGACATTGATCAGGGATACTTGATTATTCAGAGAAACTGCAACACTCACAATTCCCTACAATACCAGAGTGAACAGTAACAGTACCAGTACAGGTTATAATGGTCTGCATTTCTCAGCACAGTGTTTGTATCTGATGTACCTGTGGGAGCAATGTTTGTTAGCACTACCTGACTGTTGCCACACAAACTTCCAGATTACACATTAGTATTATGCACAAATATCTCACTCTGTTACTGTACACACTCTGGTCACAGCCTGACAACATGGGAGTGTAGATAGGACATACCTGAAATATTACTCTCCTAACAGTTTTGGGGGTTTCTACAGTAACAGGTTTGTTCTCATAGGTGTTTGACAATCACTTGTATTCCCTGTTTTCTGGCTAAACATATGGGATCATCCCACAGACTTACAAGTGGGACAGGGGGACAGGCAGCAGATATGGGCCCATATACTGGACATTCTGGCCGCATCTGTACAGTGGTGGGGTATGATTCTGTATGCAGCCTACATCCACTCCCAGGATTCAGACCATGGCTGTGTCTGCTACAACATAAACACTGTCCTTCACAGTTGTGTCTGCTATATAGATATTGCTGTATATCTCCTATCTGCTTTCTGTCTTATAAATCCCCTGTGCTTTTGCATTCTGACCTTGAATTACAACACTCTTATACAGATTTACTAGACAGTTATATACTGTAGGACAGCGTGGGTGACAGTGATGTGTAATACCTCATTATTCAGAGCAACTGTATCAGTCGCACTGCCATACAATACCAGTTTAAACAGTACCATTACTGGGTATCATTCTTGTATTTCTGGACACAGTGTTGGTATCTGACAGACCTATGGGAGAAATGTTTATTAGTATTACCTGAATGTTTCCACACACAATACCAGATTCCACATTACTATTATGCACATACATCTCACTCTGTTACTGTACACACTCTGACCACAGCTTGACTAGTTGGGGGGTAAATGGGAAATACGTGGCTTCTTAGTCACATATGGTATTGGGGAGTTTCTAGTGTTCCAGGTTTGTTGTCATAGATGTGTGTCAATCAGTGGTATTTCCTGTTGGCTGCCTTTATGTCTGGGATCATCCCACTGATTTCCCAGGGGGACAGGTTGATAGGCAACAGATATAGGCCATTTTACTGGACATTCTGGACATTTCTGTACAGTTGTGGGGTATGATACTGTATGCAAAGTACTACCACTGGCAGGATTCGAACCATGGCTGTGTGTGCTAAAAAAAACAGTTCACATCTCATTTGCATGTGCTATTTGGGTTTTGTTGTCTGCATTTTCCATATTTTCTGTCTATGTGTCTCTCAGTTGTACTAAATGACCTCTGGGGATTGCACCTGTTATATACAGGCATTCCTACACATTCAGTTTATGGTGCACAGTGTGCGTAACAGTGCTTAATACTACAGTACTATTACATGATTGCTAATCTACATTACCATATGATACCAGAGTATACACATGCAGTCCAGCAGTTAGACCTTTATTATCAGGCTATTACACTTTTATTGACATACAAACTATATGAGACTATTCCTGCCATAATTTCTAGTGTATGCAGTACTTGCCATGAACTGTACAGGTTTTATACAGGCAATTAATTTACTGCTACTTTTAGTTTTATTTCCTTTGACAGCAACTGCATGAGTATTACTGACCTGGCTCGCATCGCAACCTTGCCAGGTGGCTGATGTGGGCCTCCTGGTTCGCGGCCCACTCCACTGCAGCTGTGGGGGACATAAGAATAATATTTAGCCATACCTATCCATGATATACTTCAGCTGGCAATTATTACACACATAGTGGGGTCATACTTACACATGATTGGAACATCCCCTGCTGCTCTAGCCTCTTGGAGCCACTCCTCCAAGAGCTCTCCCTTATGCCTCTTCAGGTTGGCATAGTGATATCTGACCTGCTCACCAGTTCGTGGTATGCCAGTGGCACCTTTGAGATAGGAGGCGAGATGGCCCCAGGCCTCCACCTTATATTGGGAGCCCTAGTACTGGCCCTGCAGCAGTCTCTGATCATGGTCTTTGACAAGGAGTCCTGCCATGACCTTGGACTCCTGGATGCACCAGCGCTGCACCCGGAAGCACACACCTTCTTCTCTTACTGCCATTGTGCCTGCAAGGGGAAGCTACAACCAGTTTATTTATTTATTTATTTATTTTACATTTGTTTACCGGGATAGTCTGACTGGATACATGTCCATTTTCAGTGGAGGCCCAGGGAGAAAAGCTCCACATAGACAAAGATTACACAGAAGTTAGCAAACAATTATAAAAACAAAGTGATTATATACAATGGCTTAGTAGTGTTCCCTAGTAGGGACTCACAATTCTCATGGACAGACAATTAAAAGTAAGAGACATCAGACTGGAAGCAGAGCTTAGTGATGTAGTTACAAGTTATGATAATTGCAGAATATGCTTTTAGTTTATAACTTAATCAGGGTTGGTACATGGGCATAGCCAATTCACTTTGAGATACTGTTTGAGGTTTTTTTTTTTAGGAGACTTTTGGAGGATTGTAAGGCTATATAGTTTGGCAGTGAATTCCAAGTTTTGCCAATGAAGTTGGCAAATAGGGATTCACTAGCAGAGTTATTAGCTTTGTGGGTTTGGACCAGTTGTTTATCAGCTGACTGTAGGGATCTTAGGTTGCTATATGGCTTAATAATATTTTTAAGTGAGGGGGTATCTTTAGGGTGGTACAAAATGTTGTGCGCTATTAAGAGTTGATTGAATTGAATTAAGCTGGGCAGTTCTAGCCACTCTAGTTGTTTAAGGTTCTGGCAGTGGTGGGTTATATAGGTGGAGCCAGTGGCGAATCTGGCAATATGATTGTAGCTATGGGACAGCTTACCTAGTTTGGATTTGTTGAGGTTTGAGAGTAGAGGCAAGGCATATAAAAGAGTACAGAGTAGGTGTGATTGGGCGATTACAGTCCTAGCCAGTGGGGTTAAAAATGTCTTGTTTCTATACAGTGATCCAAGCTTCTTATTGATGGTCTGTATGGTTTTGTTGACCTGTAGGTCAAATTTGATATTATTGTCTATGATAACCCCTAGCAGTTTGGTGTGATTATCTGGGGAAATAGTGGTACCATTGTTAGATGTGACAGAGAATGAAAGTGTGGTAGATCTACTAGTGGAAGAGAAGAGTAGAAGTTTAGTTTTATTGGGGTTCAGAAGTAGGCGTTGGTTGGTGAGCCAGTTCTCGATAGTGTTAAATGTATTTTTTGTTAAGATTTGCAAGTTGGACGGGGAGGTGTCTGACCAGATAAGAGTGGAATTATCTGCGTATTGAATGCAGGTGGCTTTAGGGATAGCAGTGTGGAGGTTGTTGATAAAAATAGAGAAGAGTAGTAGACCTAGTATGGACTCTTGAGGGACACCAAGTGTGAGAGGTAACTGGCTGGAGAGTTTGCCCTGCCATAGGACCGCCTGCTGTCTACCAGTCAGGTAGGAATGGAACCACTGGAAAGCAGGCTTGTTGAGGGAAATAGATTTTAGTGAAAGAATGAGAAGTTCATGGTTGACCATGTCAAAGGCTTTTGATAGGTCAAGAAAGAGGGCAGAGGTTAGCCTATTGTCATTCCTGTTTTGGTTTATGGCAGTAGTAAAGGAAAGGAGGGCTGAGGTGGTGCTGTGGTATGGCCTGAAACCATGCTGGGAGTTGGATAGTAAGTTATCCTGTGAAAGGTACTGCATTAGTTGATTGTGTACACATTTCTCCATTATTTTGGCTAGTGGGGAAAGAATGGCAATGAGTCTATAGTTGGATATGTCTGAGGATCTACCACCTTTATGGAGTGGGATGACATGAGATATTTTCCAGAGAAAGGAGATAGCATTTTCGGATAAGGTTCTGTTGATGAGGATAGATATGGGATATGCAATGGCATCTGCAGCTATTTGTAGGTACTCTGCTGGGAGGAGGTCAGCAGTGAGGGTGGTAGGTTTTAGTTTTTTTTAGAAGTGTTTTGATAAAACTAGTGGATATTGGTTGGAAGCTAAATTCCGGGTGATTATTAGGTAGATCAGGCATGTGGTTTAAGTTAGAGGGGGTTAGTTGATTTGCTAGGGATTGGATTGTTTCAGTGAAAAAGTTATTAAAGGCGCTAGCTATGGTCTCTGGGGAATTATGGGTGAAGTTAGCCGGGGTTGGGGTGGTGGAGTGACCTGTACAAAGTAGTTGATTTAAGCCTGTCCAGAACTTTTGAGGGCTGTTCTGGTGATTTTGTAGGAGATTTTGGTAGAAGCTTTTTTTTATCCAGTAAAATAGATTTTTTTTGTATCATTCCTGAGTAGACGATATTTTAGATGGTCAAGTGGGGCTTTGGTTGTTCTCCAGCTGGCCAAGGCTTTGCTTCTAGTTTTGATTTTAGCTTTGGTATCTTTTCTGAGCCATGGTGCTGTATTTGATCTAGTTTTTATTGTACGTGCTGGAGCATGGGAATCAAGGATACATAGGAATTTAGTGTTAAAGTGATCTATGGCCTCCTCTAATGTCAGATTTTTTAGTTTTGACCAGTCACCTGCTTTTAATTCATTTTAGAATATAGCAGCATCAAAGTTTTTCCTGTTTCTAAATGTTTTATGTTTGGGCTAGTGAGGGTTTCCTGCCTTATGTTTTATGATATAGATTAGACAATGGTCATTGAGGTAATCAGGGAGTGTACCAGCTGTGTAAAGTTGGGGTTGGTTATTAACTAGGATCCAGTCTAGGATACTTTCCTTGTTGGTTGGTTTGTTTATCCTAGTAGGAGAGGTTATGGTCTGTTTAAACTCAGATAAGTTTATATGAGTGAGGGGGTGGTCGGAGGACCAGGGGTGCCAGTCGGTGTTATAATCACCAAGAATTATGGTTTCTTGGGGATAGGTAGAGGATAACTAGTAAAGGAGATCTTCTAGGGTATTTTGGTTGTTGCCTGGTGGAATGTATGCACAGATGATGTTCAAGTGTTTATTTTGGTTAATCTGTAGCATGGTTATGAGGAGTTCCGCGTTATTAAATTGGGGAGGTTGAATGGTGTCTCTATTAACGGTTGGAGTATTTTTGTAAAGGACTGCTATCCCACCTCCTTTCCTTGTAGCACGGTCTAACCAGGGAATATTGTATCCTGGAGGTAGTATCTCATTGTCAGTAGTACTGGGTTTTAGCCAGGTTTCTGTAAGACACATAATGTTTGGGGAGTGGGTTGCTAGGAGGGCGTGTAGGTTGGGAATCTTATTGTTAATACTTCTAATATTTAGCTGAAATGCTAGGAGGGAACTAGTGGGAGTATTCATGGGTAGCTTGACTGTGGGGGTTGTGGTAGGGGAGTGGAGGTTATTGGGTATGGATGGGCCAGGGTTGGGATGAATGTCTCCATGTGTTATAAGGTTATAGTGACAGGATATTCTGAGCTTTAGGAGTTTGTTTATAAGCTTTATATAGTCTTTGTCTTTAGAATTATGTTTTGTGGCTGTACAGGGGTGGTATTTTATAGAGGGTGGTATATTCCGTGTGCTGGGGAAGGTAAAGTGTTTGGTGTTATGTGTGAAGTCATGGGTGTCTGTTTGACCATTTGGGTAGTGAATACCATGGCTAAGTGTTTGTTCGTAGGCAGTGAGATGGTAAAATAGAAACAGTATAGGCATTTGGGTAATTAGTGTTTTTTGCTTGTTTGCATTTTGATAGGGGGTGGGCCAAATCTGATGGCTGTCTGTGCTAACAGAGTGTAGAAGAATGAGAGAGAAGGAAATGAGTTAAGGGGGCAGGGTTGCTCAATGATGTGTAAGGTGCTGATTGGTACTTAGCAGGAGGGGAGTGGCAAGGGAGTGGCAAAGTCTGGTTTACATTTAGCACTAGTGGGGGCGGGTGAGATGAATTCCCGCCTCTTGGGTTTAAGTAGGGCTGATTTCCCACACTTTTCTGTGATTAGCCAGTTTTGAAAAGGCTAAGCTATGGGCAAAGCTGCTTACCTAGGGTTGGCATTATTTCAAGGGATATAACACTGGGCACATTGAGTTAGCTGGCCTACACATTGCTTACACCTCCTAAGCTGGCCTGTGCAGTACTTAGCGTTGCTTACATTAGACTTTACATTATAATTCATTTTTTACATTGAGTTTTTATTCATTACACCTTATATGTATGCCTGGTATCCATGATTCATATGTACATACACTGTAAGGGGTCCTTGTGTTTTATTGGGGACTTCAACACTCTGTTACAATTACACCTGACTTCTGGCCTTACTGCTGTACTCTGGTTCACATATTTATGTTATGTAGTGGGTTAAGACATATATGTCTGTATACTGATTCCTTTCACAGGTTCAGTTTGGTTTGACTATGGTGAAGACTTGTTTGCTTATACCTCACTCTTCTGTACTTCTATGATGGCTTGGTGGTTAACTACTGTGACTATGGAGTATAGGATCCTGGGTTTGAGACCTGTATGGTTGCTTATTTTGTTGATGGGCAGAACAAGGGTCGTTGGATATAGAGTGATTAAGGCACTTTTTAAGCATGTTTGTGTGGGTTTGCGGGATGGTAAGCCCTGCTCACCTGCCGTTACATCTGCTTACAGAGGGTTAGCTTCAGAAATGCTTAACAAATGTAGGCATTACTTACCACTGTGCAAACAGGGTTAAACTCACTTACTACTGCTTAAATATGCTTACTACTGCTTATTGGTGCTTAAACCTGCTTACTAGTGCTTTATTCATTATGACACTGACACATCACATGTGCATTCACTGCAGTACTCCAGTTCATAAAAATATGTTATTTAATGGGTTTTGCAACATAAATATTGATCATAACATGCTTTGCCATGGAAAATGAAATGCCTGCTTGTAAGTCGAATGCTCTGCCCACTACACTATTGCTATGCTACTTCATTTGCATATATCTTCATTGTTATCCTCTTGTGCCATTTAAGCTACATTAGCCATAGCTAAGTGATGGGCACACCTGAGCACCTATTGTTAGCTTTAATCAGACTTTTGTAAAATAAAAATAAAGGGTTTGTTCATTTAATTTATGTATACTGTTGCTGTTATACACAAGGGGGACTGTTGGTGGGGATATACGGACACCTGTGAGCGGTCTCACTCATTTCTGACCCCTTTCTGCTTTTCTTCATTATGGGGGGGGTGTATATTCTAAGAGCTCTGCTCTCAGACATGCCCCCTGCACTCTTACACACTCTATGTAAGACTAGGAGCTCAGGCAGCATGCCTCAATACTATGCATGGCACTCTGCCGTCCTGCTCACAGCCGCCTCTGTGCAGGAACTATGCTAGTCCTGTCTTACATAAAGCAACTTGTTCTTTTTTGAAGCTTCACATCATCAAAATGAGTTATATGATTTTAAAAATAGTTAGTAAATTAAACTGCTAAAATATGCACAGTAATTAATGCATGCAGTAAAAGGAAACAGCGCTGGAGCGTAATACAGTCTTATATAAACTGAAATTATATAGTGATATGTGAGCTATATAATGGACGATAATATACTATTATATACTTGTATTTGTGTTTATGGAATACAGAGTAGTTTTAAGTGTGGCTTACTATGTAATACTTATAGGTAATAACAGAGAATAAAAATAACACAAGTATGTATATTGGTAGGCTGATCGAAACATATACTTGATATAAGAAAACAAGACTATATATGCACGTTTTGTTTATATTTACTAACATAACAAGTTACAAGTATATTTTATTTTCATTTATATTGATATTCTATTTACTTAAAGTGGATGTTTGTGTTTATCTTATGTGCATAAACAGGTATTTGTATATATATTTGTGATTGACCACCAGAATGTATACTACCCACTCAGTCTCCTCTCTTACTCCTCTGTCTTCCCCTTCCATCCCATTAGCCCTTCTAGCTTGTTCCACCTTCATGTGGAGCTTCTGCTTTATATCTGCTTGAGTTTAGTGCAGTATTTGTATATAAGATTCAGGTATATGAGTTTAGTACAATATTCATTTCAGCTTAGTATTATCTATATATACAGCCTACCTTTATTCCTAGCCTCTAGCTAGATATTGGTATATATGTTTATAACTATGTTTCATATTGTATGTATATCTAATGTTTGCTGCAGTATGTATTATTTGCTATTGTATGTATATTCAATTGCTCTTCATGTACTCTGCTGCTTATTTGTTGTTCTGTGGAGCTGTTCTCCCCGGGCCTCCACTGAAAAAGGACCTGTGTCCAGTTGGAATTTCCTGGTAAATAAAATAAATAAATAAATACATTGATAGTTCTTTAGTGGATAGTTTGACTTGCACATAAATTATTATATTATAAGTAGTATATTGGGCATATTTGAAATGTGTAACAAATACTCCTTTGGTATCCAATTATGTTTGATATGTATTGATTATAAAAATGATGATAATAGCTGTATTTTAATTTTAGTACAAGCAAAGTTAGATCTATAGCAATTTAGGTATGTTGTATTCTGATTCATTAGTACTTTAATGTTTCATTTTTCTGTTTCATTTCATGTTGATAGTATCAAAGGTCAGGATATAACAAGGATATGATATACTGCACTCTTAGTGTAATATGTTTATATTGTAGGCTAAGGTTATCGCATTATGGTGCTATATCATAATAAATTCTATGTTTCCCATGATTTTGGTTGCAGGTATTCTGGCAATTACATAATCCAAAGGAATAAAACTAGAGAATAGTACCTTTAGATAGGATGGGTTTCTGACATTGTGGTTTTGTGATGTCAAAAAAGACTATGTATTACTTACAAATGGTAATTCAGGAACTGAAACTAATATGTTATGATTAATATAGGCGTAAGATTGTATGAATATCTAAAAAGAGGATTTGACAATATAGTAATGCAAAGGAAATAAGCCTATCTCCCGGATTTACTATCCTTACGTGCAGGACTAGCTTAGTCCTGCACGGAAGCAGCCGTTTCGGAGCGTGACGGCAGCACCCCATTCATATTAATGAAGGCGTACTGACTGAGCTCTTACTCTTACATGGAACATGTAACAGTGCAGAGCTCTCAGAATATACACACCCCTGCAATGAAGAACAGCAGACAAGATCAAAAAGAATGAGCGAGACCACTCATAGGTGCATGCATACCTCCAGCAACATCTCCCCACGTGTACAAGAGCAATAGTTAAAACAACAAATATAAACATTTTTTTATGAAACAGATGAAATTTAACCATAGGTGCATGGGTTTGCCCATCACTTAGCTATGATTAATGCAGCTTAAATGACATAAGAGGATAAAAAGCAAGATATATGCAAATGAAGCAGTACAGCAATAGTGTAGTGGGCAGAGCATTCGCCTTATGAGCAATCATTCCCGATTTGAGTCCCACTGCAACACATTCCATTTTCCCTGTCAAATCACTTTATGGCCAATATTTTTAGTTGCATAACCTACAAAATAACATATATTTGTGAACTGGAGTACTGCATTAAATGCAGATGTGAGGTGTCAGTGTCATAATGTTGCAATGTCCACAGATAATCACATGTGCCCCATACAGTATATGTATACAGGAATCAGGGATACACGTGTAAGACAAAATGTGTAATGAATGATAACTCCATACAGCTTCCAAATCCCCCACGTTCCCAAGAACCATTAGACATTACTGTCTAAATTAGTGCAGTGGTAAGCGGGAGTAAGCACTAATAAGCAAGTATAAGCATAGTTAAGTAGTAGTAAGCGGGAGTAAGCATATATAAGCACTACTAAGTGGGTTTAAGCCCGTTTACATGGGGATAAGCAATACGCACACATGTTAAGCAATATTGAAGCTAACTCTCTGTAGGCATATGCAACCAGAGGTTAGCAATGCTTGCCTTCACACAAACCCGCTTACAAGTGCTTAAAAGTGCCTTAATCACTCTGTATGCAACATCCAGTGTTCTGGCCAGAAACAAAATAAACAGCCTTTGCAGGTCTTGAACCCAGGACCCTGTACACTATAGTCACAGTAATTAACCACAAAGCCATCACAGCAGTGCATAAAATTGAGGTATCACCAACAAATCGTCACTATAGTAAAATCAAACTGAACATGTGAAAGAAATCTATATACAATCTTATGTTTTATAACCTACTATATATCATAATTATGCGAATGGAAGTACTGCAGTAAGCCCAGATGTGAGGTGTAATTGTAATAAAGTGTTGAGGTCCCCTAATAAACACAAGGGCCACATACAGTGTAGGTATATAGGAATCATGGATACCAGACATATATATATATATATATATATATATATATATATATATATATATATAACATGTAATGAATAATAAATCAATGCCAAAAAGCAAATATAATGCAAATTAAATATTAAGCAACACTAAGCATTGCACAGGCCAGCTTAGTAGGTGTAAGTAATGTGTAGGTCAGCTAACTCAAGTTGCCCATTGGTATACCCCTTTAAACAATGCCAACCTTAGGTAAGCAGGTTTGCCCATAGCTCAGCCTTTTCAAAACTGTCCAGTCATGGCAAAGTGCAAGAAATTGGCCCTATTTAAACCCAGCAGGTGGGAATACATCTCATAACTGATTGTAGCTTCCCCTTGCAGGCACCATGTCCGGAATGGGAGAGGGAATGCGCTTCCGGGTGCAGCACTGGGGCATCCAGGAGTCCAGAGTCATGGCAGGACTCCTTGTCAAAGACCATGAGCAGAGATTGCCGCAGGGCCAGTACCAGGGTTCCCAATATAAAGCGGAAGCCTGGGACCATCTCGCCTGTGACCTCACCAGTGCCACTGGCATACCCCAAACTGGTGAATAGGTCAGGCATCACTATACTGACCTGAAGTGGTGAAAGGGGGATCTCTTGGATCAGTGGATCCAAGAGGCTAGGATGACAGGGGAGGTCCCAGTAATGTGTAAGTATCACTCTACTACCTGTTTAATAATTGCCAGCTCATGTATATTATGGATAAGTATGATTAAATATTCCTCTTATGTCCTTCACAGTGGCAAGTGAGTGGACTATGAACCAGGAGGCCCATGGATGTCGCTTGGAGAGGTTGCAACATGAGGCAGGTTAGTAATACTCTTGCATGTACTGTCATTGGAAATAAATCTAACAGGATTAGTAAGTTAATTGCCTGTATAAAACCTGTATTGTTTAAGGAAGTACTGCATACACCAGAGAATATGGCAGGAAGAGTCTCATATAGGTTGTATGTAAATAAAAGCATAATAGCCTGACAATGAAGGTCTAACTGCTGTACTGCATGTGTTTACTCTGGTATCATATGGTAATGTAGATTTGCAATCACTTAATAGTACTGTTGTATTAAGCACTGTTACCCACACTGTGCAACATAAATAAAAAATGTGTAGGAGTGTCTGCATATGACTGGTGTAATCCCCATAGGTCAGCTAGTACAACTGAGAGAGACATAGATAGAAAACAGTGAAAAGACAGACAACAAAATTCAAATAGCACACGCAACTGAGATGTGAACTATTGTATTTTTAGCACACACAACCATGGTTTGAATTCTGGGAGTGGTAGTAGTCTGCATACATAATCATACCCCTTAACTGTACAGATATGTCAAGAATGTCCAGTGAATTAGCCCATATCTGGTGTCGGTCAATGTGTCCCCTTGGGAAATCAGTGGGGTGATCCCAGATGTATAGGCTGCAAACAAGAAATACAACTGATTGTCACACATCTATAAGAACAAACCTGTCACTCTAGCAACTCCCCAAACTGTTATGAGAGTAATAAGCCAAGCATGTCCCATCTACACCCACCATGTTGTCAAGCTGTGACCAGAGTGTGTACAGTAACAGAGTGCAATGTAAGTGCATAATACTAATGTGAAATCTGGTACTTTGTGTGGCAACATTCAGGTAGTGCTAACAAACATTGCTACCACAGATCTGTCAGATATGAACACTGTGCCCAGAAATAAAAGAGTGATACCCTGTATTGATACTGTTTACTTTGTTTTTGCATGGCATTGTTAGTGTTGCAGTTGCTCTGAATAATAAGGTATTACTCATCACTGTCACCCACACTGTGCTAATTAATCTGTCTAGGAAATCATGGATAAGAGTGTTGTAAGTCACTAAAGATTGAAGAGGGCAATAGTCTACACATGTCCCGGCTCACCTGCATGTGGTCAAGACATGGCCAGACTCTGTGCAAAAAGAGATGGACAGGTATGTGCATAACATCAACCTGGAATCTGGGAGCATGTGTAGAAACAGCTAGTGTTAACAAACAATTCCTCCACAGGTATACCAGGTAAGAGGTGTATACTGCAGGTAAAACCAGTTCATGTATATAGTTGACGACAGCCATATCACTGTCCAAACTAAGGCAATAGGGTAGTGTAGTAATACTTGCAAGGTACAGATGACAGCACTGACTAGGAATGTAATGCGAAATACAGGAATATATTAGATGTTAATTGACATCTTTCTCTCCCCCCACCATATCTCCAACAATACACTAAATACCCAACTCAATTGATATGTGATGACTTCACTGTAATGTTGGGACATATATCCTATTGTTTGAAAATTATTTAAATCTGTTTCTATGCATGTGCTATGTTGAAATACTCCAACATCGGTGGCATGGTGCCATCAATGTACCTGCATTCTGTTGTTATTACCATTGTGGTCCCATATATGCATGTGTTCTGTTTGCTATGCAACTGTTCCATATCTGGTGTCTGGGTTAAAAGGAATATCTATGCATGCTGTTATACCTAATCCTGGAATCTATTGACTATTATTAACCCACATATGTTGATAAAACATAAACACCATAGCACGTATGGGAATGCAGGTCCCAGCGGACCCACCTGTCCCACCTCAGCTGGCCGTGACACCGGACACCAGCACATCTGGGGCCCATCCTGGGACTTTCTTGTCCGTTGGTCCTGCACCACCTTTGGGTGGAACCGCTTCAGGGGATGGGGCTCACCACCCCTGGGAGCCGGCATGGACACGAACCTGTCACACATCGCCAGTTCTGGGTTGTGGTGATTAGCGAGCTCTGGAGGGAGGTCAGAGATCTGCTATGCCAGCTCGACAGCCAAATGTCATGACTAGAGGGTTGGCCTGGCTATCCAACTCAGCCCCCAGCACAGCCACCTTCGGGGCTGTGAAGGTGGAGTGGTGACTGTCCATGGATGGGGACCTCAATCCCACTGTTTCCACTAGGGGGCTCATGGTCTTCCAATTTCCCAACATCCCTCCCCATCAAGGTGTTTACCCCCCACATGTCATATACTGCCCTTATATGTGTTCTGTCTATCTTGTCTGTTAACCTACCGAACCTACCTCCCCAAATATATATACTATCCCTCTCCAACATCCCACTCTCACCTGAAAAAAAAAAGGCAATCTGCCCCCCCAAAAATCATGCCCCATACATAGCTGTCGATTTCGCACACATGTCCACTGAACACATGTAATCTGGTCTAACTGGCATCACAACATATTATTGTTGTCCTCAACCATCTCTCAGGGGTTTGAGTGTCCAAATCTACCCCCAAATTCAGTATATATGCAAAGCTGTTGCTGTAGAAGAAATGGGCAGCTATGGACCTTCCCTTCACCTTTCATGCACATCCCTAGCTATTTTCCCCTACTGTCTTTTCCTTTCTGTGCCCCCTTTTCACCACTTTCCTATCAACCCTTTTTTTCTTTTCTTTTAAAGAAATTAGCTCAGGGGTAAGCAGGAGTAAGCACTTTAAAGCAGCAGAAAGCGGGTTTAAGCCTGTTTGCATGTGGGTAAGCAATGCCTACAGAGGTTAAGCAATTGATAAGCTAAATCAGTATAAGAAATTGTAACTGGAAGTTACCAGTGCTTACCCCCATGCAAACCCACACAAACCCGCTTACAACTGCTTAAAAGTACCTTAATCACTCTGTATCCAACAGCCCTTGTTCAGCTCAGGAACAAAATAAACAGCCTCTGCAATTCTTGGACCCAGGACCCTGCACGCCATAGTGATTTACCACTAAGCCATGTCAGATATACCTAACCCTGATGTTTTCACAAACATATCATCCAGCACAGTCATTCAACAGTACAGGAAATGTATTTAAACATGTAGATGTATGTGTCTGTATATATATTTATATCAAATTGATATAACATATCTATATATGTATATATATATATATATATATATATATATATATATATATATATATATATATAGTTCCCCTTCACAATCTCGAATTACCGAATGCTCGAAATTCAGTAACTTGAGATTGTAAAGTCGAAAACCCATAAGTGTGAATTCAAATATCTTGAATTTGTGCTTATGCATGTCAACTACGGGATGGGAAGTGTGTGAGTCGGGATGCTTTATGGAAGTGAAGGTAAGTGAGTATATGTGTGTGTTTTGTAAATTGTGTGCGTGAGTTAGGGTAGGGAGGTGGAAGTATGAGTGTGAGTGTTGGCAGTGTACAATGTGTGGTGTTTTTTATTTTGTGTATTAGTGCAATCTCGGAGTTAGAATATATAAGTACGGGGTGTGGGGGTGCAGCCCCCCACATGGGGGGTGCAAGGGGGCTTGCCCCCCTACGTGCATGTAGTGTAGGGCTTGTAGTTTATGTGATGTGGGTTGTATGGTGTGCGTGTTGTGTGGTGTATGTGTTCTGTATGTTCGGGTTTTTTTGTTTTTGTGCTTGTGGGTTTCGGGATTTTTCTTGGTTCGACTTTACCATCTCGAGTTACTGAATTTTCGAGTATTCAGTAATTCGAGATTGTGAAGGGGAACTATATATATATATATATATATATATATATATATATATATATATATATATATAGATACTGTGGTGGTGGTGCTACGGTAGCGTTGTCGCCTCACAGCAAGACGTTGTGCCATTCGATTCTCAGCTAGAGCGTCTTCTGTGTGGAGACATGCGTGAATGGGTGTACCTTTGTTGAAGGTTGTGCATCAGGGCTGGCAAACTTGGCACGTAAAAAATCTACTGCCAATCATTAGCGGACCGGAGTTCCGCTGTGGCGACCCCTAACCAGGAAAAGCTGAAAGACGCAATAAACAAACAAACAAATATATATATATGTATATATATATATATATATATATATATATATATATATATATATATATACATATTCATGCATCTATAGATATATACGTCTACATTTATATGTATATGTAATTAGAAATATATATTTCTATATGTATATACAGACATATGTCTATAGATATATAAGAGAGCATAACAAAAACATATATGTCCACATGCACCGTTAATGGGGGTTAGGGGGCTCAAACAACATACGTCTTGTACGTATAGATGTCCCCCCACAGCCAAACACGTCTGCCCTGCAATACAGTGCCAATTGCTGCAAATCCCATAACCAGGACCTAACACAACATGGGCACAAGATGTTAACAGTACTCCATCCCGCCTGTACGATGTTAGGCTGGTTTAAGTAACATCATGCAGTACAGTCTGGCTACCATAGGGAATGTACAATGTGGAAGCAATTAACATTCCTAAAATACATATACACAGACACATATATGCAGATACATACATATATATATATATATATATATATATATATATATATATATAGATATATAAAAAAAACTACAGAGACACACACAGAGATATGTTTGGGAAGATACATATGTAGAAATTGCACACAATACGGAATACTCACTATGCCTACAGTTGCCACCTTACCAAATGGGCACTGTATGAGCCACCCATACATATAACAATTGTTGCCTGCAACATATACTTACAGAGAGGTCAAAGGATATAACACCACACACAGGTTTACATACATGGGAAAGCTTTATTTGTGTACTATTACAGTTGTATATGCCATGTCATATAGCTGTTTAGACTCTGACATACACATAAAACAGACTAATACAACTGTAAAACAGTTATACTAATACAGTAGTCTGGAAAGCTTTACATATGTTGCTGTCCAGGCCGAGGTCTTGAAATAGTACAATAGTAAAGACAGATTTGGCCACAGGATAACAATCAATCAACAGTAAGTAATGCAGATATATAGTCCAGTAACCTCTATCTACACTCTGTATACAATCCCTAGGGGGTAAGGACCTCAGATGACACAATGGGATATATCTGTTACATAACAAGGCATAACTGACACCATCACAATCACACTGACAAACAGAACAGTCTATATGGCAGGAAGCAGTAGGCCTGCATTTACCCAAGGTGCATTGTATGGTAATGTACATCCAGATACCTTAAGGCAGCTTACCCCTGATACCCCCACATGTTATAACAGCCTAGGTTAGTTATGGTGCATCCCCCCATAGACTGACATACAGGGCCATATACCACTGTTATATACACTGGCCTCTGGAGTGCATAAGGGCACACATGTATTGTGCAGATGAAGGGTGCACATATATGGACCCAACCCAACAATATGTGTAGAGGCCACAACAGCAGTGGACTAATGGCAGGAATGGCAGCATGAAATACTCACAACTCGCTACATAACAACCCCTGACAGCATGTCATATGGACAAATCCTGGTATGTAGGTGGAGGACAGAGGCTGGAACACAGGCCCATATATGAAATACTGTTGTCAGACACAAAGCAAGTTGCTGGTGTTAAAGGATAGGCTGAAACATACCCTTAGTCAGGTATGTGAAGTTAGAAACACAAATGGATGTAGCCATGTACTGATAGCACTCAACATGCACACACACTGCCAGTGATATATCTGACACAAGATCTGTGTGGTGGACAGACAAAACATAACAGGCACACCTCTGGCCATCAAGTGGAGAGGCCGACAGTTGAGAGCTATGCAGACAAACTGCATTCCATGTTAAACTAGTATGTACACACAAACCCTGTGGTATACAATGCATACAACAACACTACTCACACTCTGTCTGTATTTCTGGAACTTCATACAAATATGTAGCTAGCCTGAGAGTGCAAGTTCTCTTGTAAGAGGTATTGCTACCTGCTGTCTGTAACATTGCTGCCCACACACAGGAAGGATATCCACCATACAGGAAAGGTAAAGGGACCACACCCACATGATGTAGGGATTTCTAGTAGTGGGTTGCCATGACAGTGGTAATTGGAAGTACTACACAAAATGCTCCATGCATGTAGCAAGTGGAGGACACAGATTGGTGCAGAGGCCATCATCTATTCATGTGCATCACCTACAAAAGCCATGCTGCACTCTATCCAAAGCAGCTCAATCCATTTACTGGAGAGAGACCGAGATAGAGAGAGAGAGAGAGAGAGAGAGAGAGAGAGAGAGAGAGAGTGAAAGGCAAAAAAAAAAAAAAAAAAAAACAACCCTGACAATGACATGCAGGTAAATAGTCTGCAACAGGCCAGCAATGATAGTATCCACACAGGGAAAATGACTACAAACACATCGCACAAATTGTGGTACAATACAATATCTGTCCCACTGTTAGGTAAGCTGTAGCCATACCTATTGAGTTGTGTGTGCAGTTTGTTGTCACTGATATGGTGGTGGGGGGGTGACAGTGATGTGTATTAAGAACTGTGGTAACCTTGCTGTATGACTTGCTCACACCTGTTTCCATCTTTATGTCTTTCAGGCAAGATGTCACATGGAAGACTCCCGGCTTACTGCCCTGTAGAATGACCTAGTTTACAGGGTCAATGATGCTGGACTGCACAGCCACAGTTATGAGCAGGTACAGCATCATTGTTCTGACCTGCGTCGCAATGCCTGTCAGCATGCTGCTGCAGTCCGTTGGAATCACCTCTTAACAGAGGGGGCCATCCATTCCCCCCTGACACGTGTTGAGGAGCTCCTGCCAGCCTCGTGGTACCTGCTCGTCTGCATAGTCAACAACTGCCGGACACCATTGTGGAAGTGGGTGCTATCCACACACCGGCTGAGGAGCATGCAGGTAAAGACACAGGGCACATAAGTAGGCCACTGTTGAGTATGCATCCGCATCTGTACATGTAGATCATGCATATCTGACATGTCATAGATATAGTTTTTTGCTGCATAGTAGTGATAAACAGATGTGGATACATGGTAGTATTGTGGACATGTACTGCTGATGTATTGTATTGCTGCACCCACCCTGCAGCAATGCCATTAACTTTGCATCTCTCACCCTGTTATGTAGGTCCCTCCAGTATACTACAAAGGCAGCAGCCTGTAGCTGGTGAGTATGGTTTATGTTGATGCTTGTAGGCATGTAATGGCTATGGTATATTCCATGCACACATCTAACACACCTACCCAGAATGCACGTTGTACATGTGCATGTAGGGTTGCTGTTAAATGCATGGCATCACAGTGGTGACCATGATGTGGTATTGGAAGGGTATGTCAGACACCTGCAAGATAACTAGCATCCTGTCATCAGAATGTGTCCACAGGGAGTAACATAATGATGGAAGACATGGCCTATAGTAGGGACATGTTTGAAACATCACCCATATACAGTGCAACACCAGTGTATATACCAGTAGTACAATGGCAACTGTTGCAGAGTTTCACTACGGCATAACGTATTACTGTGTTCCACATTATCGGCTGGGACTAGGCTGTATCATGTGGTGTTCAGTGTATAGGACACTGCAAACTGACACACATGTGTAGGTAGACCTTACTTGTCAAGCACCTGCAAAAAGGCTGAAGATGGGGGTGTCAGCATGACACACCAGTGCTCTGCAGCATGGATACTAAGAATGCTAAGAATGGCTGTATCTGCACACAGTCAGGTTCAGGAACTGTGACAGATGTAACCCTACCCCCACAGCAATAGTGACAGCAGTGAGTGAACACCAAGGGATGTGCACATGTGTAGACTTTGCAATCATGCAGATTAGGGGGACATGTGTAGGGCAGACTGAACATATACTGGCAAATGCAGATGGCCCATGCTAGTATACCCCTGCCAGGAGTAGTGACTACTGTAGTACACATAACAATAGGTTCAACAAACCTTCATGATAAGGGTGTGCACACATATGCACACACGGAGTGTATGATTCGCAATCAGCATCTGCGCACCTAACACATTCCGTAGACACTGCATGTGAATGTATGGGACATATGTCACATATCTGGCTCATGTACTGTTAATATATGCGGTGATGTGGTCTCATGGCAGATCAAGGAAGGGTGCGTCATATCAGTAAGGTTGTGCACACTCCCCATTGCCACAGTATGCTCTGACAGTTGTCACTGTAATAGTATTGGATTGGTCATACATGGTCTGCTGATGTTGAGAGCTATAAACAAGACATCAGAAATTCACAAATGACATCTGTCCACATATCATCCCCAGGTATGTGTTGCTGGAAAACATAGGAGCTGTGAGAATTAAAGCTGACATAACTGACACTGTACTACACATTCAGCAATGGGTTGTACACCTGTGAGGTGTAGTGCACAGTACATGGCAGGGTGCAGAACAGGTGCACAGCAATACAGTGTACATGGGTGCAGTGGTATCCAGGGCAAGGGGCATCACCTACTAACACAGCACATGCATCACACACATGTATACTGTTGCTAGCATGGATTGATTATAACTGCACTGCATGCTGTTGTGTACCATATGTTATGCATGTTTACAGATGGGCAATAGGAGGGCTGTGTGTACTATCATTGTGCAACCTCACCTGTATGTGTGTGGGTGTATGTCTCGGTGAGTGGTTAGTTTGTCTGTAGGGTCACTCTGGTGAAGTGGGGGGGAGGTTGATGCATGTAGGATGCATGTGTGCATGTGTGTATGTTTGTGTGGGTGTACATGTATGCACATGGGTGATTGTAGGGTTGTTCATACAGCAGTACTTCCCTATGGGATCATGCATTACATGGACATGGACTGACACATGACACACCAGGAATACTTGTCATGTATGAAATCACAGGACAGCAGATAGTATAATAAGGTCTGTAGTATGGAATAGGTATTGATAGGGTAGGTAGACACCAGGTATACCCTTAATATCACATTCAGCAGAGAGGTAACCGACAACCCACGTATGCAGCACTACAGATGCATTGGGGAATTACTAAACAACACCAGTGAGTGTATCCATATATTACAGTTGTCACATGATAGGCTGATTGAGAAGTATATCTGGCATGTAATGAGCAATACATACACATGACACTCCAGTGTGTGATATTATGGAGTGAACATAGTAGCCCTTCACATATAGGGGCCATGATGTCCGGATATACACAGGGTGAACACTGAATGACAGGAGTGAGGCCATGTAAAACCACTCCACTCAGGTCAGGGAGGTAATGAAGTAACTATTCTTGTGTTGTGATCACTTGTCTAGGCATTTAGAGGAATGATACATTGATGAGTGGTATTAATAAGTGTATGTTACCAAGTGTGATGCAGGATGGAGAACGCATGGGAATATATGTGGGGCTGTCTTTAAAGTCATAGACAGGTAGGTATTAAGGTGGTGTGTGTGTTTGTGTGTGTCTGTGTGTGTGTGTGTGTGTGTGTGTGTGTGTGTGTGTGTGTGTGTGTGTGTGTGTGTGTGTGTGTGTGTGTGTGTGTGTGTGTGTGTGTGTGTGTTTGTGTGTGTGTACTGTTATGTAATGCTGTACAGGTCTTACAGTGCGTTTATTGTTTTCACCCACAGGTGGCGGGGTGGGTCAGGGTCTCTCCTGGATGCAATCTGATGCTGGTGCCCATACAGACACCAAAGATGATGTTAGTACTGTTGAGGCACAGTTGGGGTTGTCAGAAGCCGAAATAGCACCATCATTTGACATCCCCCTTTTAGCTACCCTAACCCCGCACACAGTTTCAGTGCCTATACATACCCCATCACCAGTGGCCATAGTGGAGGGACAGCTGGCATTTGGTGGCAGTGCACAAGAGAGTGTGGTAACCATGCCTACTGTGTCTGGTCACAGCAGGCATAGACGGATGTCGGGCAGGGCACCACATAGGCAGATGTCCCGGGGTGCTCGTGGTAGAGCTGCTGGTCATCATGCCCCTGGCAGACGTGCCACAACTGGTACCATCAGGCCCATGTTTCAGGCTGTCATGGCAGTGTAGGCATGTATAAAACATTACACCAGACAGAGTCTGAAGCTGCAGAGGGCAGCTCTCACATCTGCAAGTGACAACTTCCGTGAACTGTCTGGCGCCATCCGTACTTATACCGAGCTCATGGATAGATGGTCTGGTGAGATGATGACCCTCATCAACTGTGGTATGTCTGTGTTTGAACATGTGATGGGAGTGCAGCAATGGCTATGTGGATGTAGGCCAGCAATGCCAATAGCTGGCAGTTAACGTGGACATGCTAGGACACCAAGGGGCTCCCGTAGTGGCAGTACCAGCCCCAGCATTGTGAGGGGTGCTGTCCCCATGACACTACAGCTGGCCATGAGCACGTGGTCCTGGCCAGTCCCAGGAGGGACCTGTCATCATCAGCGGAGAGTAGCACATCAAGGCCTGTACCTGGACTTGCCCATGGAACCCCTGGCAGGCACAGTCCACATGTCCATGGCCAGAGGCAGTGAACTGCACACCCCGCCAGGTATGGTCTGCAGCTGTCCATAAACACCTATGTAGGGCAGCCACATGGCAGAACTGAGTGCATGCATACCCTCACACTATACAATCAAACCTAGGGCAACCTAATACCTACGCACACCACATCACCACCCACAGGTCACCTCATTACACCCCTCACCCACACACATTGGTATCAAATGTATGGCCCATCCTCGGCCTCTGGCAAACCAACAACACACCCTGTGCATATGATGATATCTGTGTCACATCTTTGTCATCTATAAAATCGAAGCAGGGGCAGGCTAATATGGTTCTGATGTGCACAGTGACTGTACTACAGTGTACCAAAGTACTGCAGTGTAACATGTCAGGAATAAAGTTTAATGCATACATGTCAGGTAGTGTAGCCTTCCAGCAAAGATGGGTGTTGCGGGGGTTGTGAAGGCCCTCATGAAATTTCCAAGTACAGGTGTGCTAACACACAGACACTGTTAAACTCAGTAATGCACATGTACACATGTGTCAGTACTGGGGTGCATCGCTGGAGGTGGTCATAGCTGTGTACCTAGCTATTGACCATGGAGAGATGGGTTGTGTAAAGGATGTGTGTACAGGGTATCCTGCCACCTGCCATGTGGCAGCAGACAATCTATCTACAGACACCTCTGTGGTGACCCTCGGTGTGAGATTGACATGCATCAGACAATCCTCTGGGTGCCTCTGCACATGGCCACTGAAGTGATCAAGTTGATATGTATTACAACACATTGTTAGTGTCTGTGATGGAGACCTGTACCCAAGCATGTTCTGTTGACTGTGGTAGTGTAGTGGAGGTACCCATGACATGTTGTGCATACAGGGTGTTGTCTCCTTTATGTGACAGTTCTTACATAGCTGGGCAGACATTTAAGTGTCAATCAAGCATAGGTTGCCTGTACATATCCCAGCTGGATACCTGCCATCTGTACATTTGTCCAGGGACTGACAGTCATCAGCTTGGCAAGTAGCTATGCAGTAGGATGAACGTGTTGACAGATAGATGTTTGACAACAATATGTATGCCATAACTACATGGTGGAAACCCTCACTAACATGTGCTGTACAGAGAGTAGGCTACAGTTACATTCCACATGTTGGATCATTATCTAGTAGGGGATATATACTGTGACACAACTCATACACCAGGGATACAACAAGGAGGCCTCAGAGTCCAGCTATGCCTGCAGGTGTGCCTGTTGTCAGTACTACATTTATCACTCTACTCTTGCCTGGGACAGCACTGTCAACAGTAGTACCTCCATGATACTCTACATGCCAGTATGACAGCACGTACCCTGGGCTACTACCCCTGTATGTAACACGTTCACATGGATAACAGTGCTGTACAGGCCTCATATATGCCTGTATCCCAGACATGACACTCATACCCCTTGCTACTGTAATGACAGCACATAGGCTCATGCATTGTACATGGCAGTACATACACTTATTACAGATGTCATTACCCTGCTATGTTATCAGACTGGGTGATGTGAACTGGTTACCAGGGCTAAGCCATGCTTAGCAGTTATCAACATTGCTCCAATATAACAGCTAAGTTGATTTGTGCACTGGTAAGCGAAGCCTACACTGTGTAAGCACCCATACATTTACCCGTAGTTCAGCAGCACTTATCATTGTGCAAACTCGCGTAAATGCGCTTATAGCTTTTCAAAACTGCCTTAACCACTCTGTATCCGACACCCCTTGTTCTGCCCAGCAACAAAATTAACAGCCCTTGCAGGTCTTGAACCCAGGACCTTGTACACTATAATCACAGCCATGACCACTGTGAAGACAGCTGTTGTTTTTCCAATATATCTGTCAATACACATACTTGATTGGTATTGAACAATTGCCTTTACTTCCACAATTGTGCAGTACTTGTTATTAATATGACTGTTGCATCACATATGTTGTTTTATCATAATGTACACATATCAGATACATATGGTGATATACATCTGGGAGGATATACACAACCATGAGGTTTACACATGACAGGAATATGGATATATAAATATAATATGTTGATATATGTCTACATGTACTTATACATGTATACTCATACATATGTCTGTATACACATCTGTATAGTGCATCATATATATGGCCATGTGCAAATCTCTTCATGTGTGTGTGTGTGTGTGTGTGTGTGTGTGTGTGTGTGTGTGTGTGTGTGTGTGTGTGTATATGTGTGCGTGTATAGATATATGAATATATAGCTATATATGTATGCACATCCTATGTGTACAGATCTGCCTATTTATGTAAACATATAAGTAGATTTCTATAACTATATGTGCATACATATCTATTCTGATATACCTATTATTGTCAATATATATATGTAGATATCCATAAGTATATCTCATATGTATCTCTGTATATGTGTAGACATATATTGCTGTGTATATGTAAATGTCTGAGTGTTTATATGTATATATATATATATATATATATATATATATATATATATATATATATATATATATGTACATATACATATACATCTATGTATGTCAATATGTATATGTGTTTATATCTATATAGATATATGGATAGTTATATATACATATATGTTCACCATATGTCCAGAACATGGAGTGGAGTCCTACCTCAGCCCCGATAGTCCCAACCTCTTAGTGCAAGGGGATGTCAGGTATGTATTGCAGGTATATATGTAGACTGTTGCTATTGTAATAGGGGTTGACCTAACAGACATGTTGTGTGTCAGAGGTCACATCTGCTTGTAACATATGCACCATTAGCTACTGACAGACATCCTAAGGACTTCATAGTACAGTACCACTGCTAGCACAGTAACGATCCTGTGGACTACAGCAGAGATATGGCCAATAAATGTGAAAGTCTGATACACTCTGGTCAGTCCAGAGGTATACACAGAACCCTTTAGTGCAAAATATGTGGACCAAGCCTGAAAATGTGGATATTAACAGCCATGCAGATGGGTATATCACGTAAATACCGGTATACATTTGCCCCCATAGGTTATGCATTCACACACCCCTGTCTGTCCTGACACATAATAACTGCTGGTATAGACATGACATGGCCACGTACTACCCATTAGTTAGTGGCATACATCTGTACACCATCCCACTGCTTTGTCAGAAATACATGACTGTTATGGTGGCCCAGAAGCAGTACATCTGGCAAGTATCTGGACATAACATCATATGTAACAAAGCACTCTGCAGGCTACAGGCAGACTACAACAACACTTGCCTACATTTCTTATGGGGGAATACACATGTACCTGCATATATAGCAAGCTCTACAGGCATGTCACAGCACAGAGTAACCAACACCTGGGTGAAAGTGCATAACCACAACCAATGTGAACACAGCCACATATGGTAAGCTAGCTTAATATCACAGTATATGGACTATCTGATCAACACCATCCTCACATGTGCCACTCACACACTAACCCTACATATACTGGGCCACTACACAGTGTGGTCCAATGCCTGTCTGTGGTATGGGATATGTGTGTGTTTGGCCTACAAACATGTAAGCTGATAGGGTAACATACACTGGAGCAGCATGTAACATCAGATAGAACAGGACCAAGAACAATGACATCTACCACAGTCTATACACAGGCCAATGTACATCTTCACAATACACACACTGTCAACAAAAACCATAAGTACACATACCTCAGTACTGTACAGACAGCCACAGAATTCACAGGTTATGTCCTCAAATATAACCCCTACCATACATAACGTATAGCAGTCTGGTATCTCACTGGCTTGTTATCATATATGATGTAAATAAATAATGGTGTACAGAACATATGCAACTCTTACTGCATGACATATGTACAAAGGGTGACAGAGTTGTGGCTGGAGGCACAAACACACGGCCAATATTGACATGTTGCTGTGATAACCTCATACATTTATTGTTGTAACATGGTTTGTTGTGACATATGTCCTATGTGGGATATGAAGTCAGTAACTCTCATGGCTGTCACCATGTACTGACTACAGTTCTCAGACTATGCTTCTGCAGTTCTCAGATAGGTGCTCTTTGAATAACACAAGAAACAAAAGGCACGACACACTGCCCAGTCTGCAGATGACCCTACATATGGGAGTTTCCTCAAAAACATAGCACTGTCATGGCAGATATTAAAAGATGTAGGCCAGCCATATCCACACACACCCTGTTAAACTGACATTACCCCAAATGCAGAATAGCAACACTTACATACTGTAGTCATGTCAGGCACATCCCCCTACTGTGTGTTGGCCGGTTTCCGCAGTGTATATTGTTAGAGGTAGATCCCCAATCCATCTGTGATGCTGTTTGCCAAGCACTAGATCTAGGTCCTACTCACAGTGAATGAAAAGGCCCAACACCAACATGATATTCCTAGATATTGGAGTGTGTTTCCTTGCAATTGGCTATGGGAATGTTACCACAGCTGTTCCACATGCAATCAGCTAGAAGAGGGTTGCAATTTGTGCAGAGGTCATCAGCTGATCATGAGCATCACTGACAAAATACATGCTGCTGCCTAAGCAAAGCAGATGTGGTTCTCCACATCCACCAGAGAGGGAGTGTGAGAGGCACACAGAACCAAAGTAAGTCAGGGAGGGGGTGTGAGAGTAAAACCTCAGCATGTTTGTGTCACACATCTACCAGTACAGTGTATCAAACACCTGACTGACTATCTATTGCTATCACAAGTCTATGCAGTTATTGCATGCACCACATAGCTTACATGCTGAGAAGCTGTCGAAATGTATATGTGATGGTGAGTGACATCTGCAACAGTGATATGGTAGCGATACAGTAGGTGTAGTACACGTGCCTATCCACATGAACATGTGTCAGCGTCAACACAGCCACACTCTCTCAGGGACTCACACAGATTGATACACTTGGCAGGGTCAGGAATACACCTCCTAACTAGTTAGTTTGCCACAATACAGTACTGTGCAGGTATCACATGCACCACAGGGGTTATCCGGAAGTTATATGGGCAAAGGGTATGTGAAGGTGTCTGACATCAGACACCATGCTTCAATATGCCAATGGGGGTTGTATTGAGTGTGAATGTGGTTGATAGCATCATACACTACACACACAGACACAGGGTGTCAGTACTGACATGCATGCATGCATTGCTTCACGTGTGTGTAGTGGTTGACTGTGCCAGAAGGCTATACAAGGCTAGGTGAAGGGTATACCTTGGCATCAGACCACATGACAATGGTCTGCAGTGTGGCTCAGGGGTGTAGTGACTGGATTGGCCCACACAGGTGGGTATTGTATTCACCATCCAGTCACCTGGGTAACTATTGTGTGTGGCCATTGCTGTGCAATGCTTGCCATGTATGTGTTCTTTAGTCCATGACATGGATGTTGTCTGGGATGTGCAGACCTCCCACATGCATGTACAGTGACACGTGGAACTTTACTTGGTGTGTCTGGCCCATGTTGTGTACACAGATTGTTATCATCAGATGTGCCCGTCCTGGCCTCATGTGCCAGGAACAGGTAATGGACAGCAGATTGACCCTGCACCCAAATTGGTAGCATAATACAGGTATTCCCTGGTGTCAGTGGCATCTGTCCATACAGGGGGGGTATGTGTATAAGGCATGGTATGTCATTTGTGGGTCACATTTGATGGCATTACAGGTGTTGCAGGTGTTCAGTGGGGAACATAGTGAAGCCACACGATTTGCATGTACGTGCATATTGTACTGATGGGTAGGGTGCCATGCCCTCTGTAGTCCACTGCAATCACACCATGGTTACTATCTGTGGGCAATATGCAGGGTACTACCAACATAGCGGTTGTTGCCTAGTCAAGTGTGCTTGTGTATGAGAGATGGGTTGAGAGTGTTCTCTGTGTAATACAGAGGTTGTTAACATTGCTTGGCAGGCCTTGATGTCACATGTAGGTGTATGGATTGCCACCCCAGCCTCGTGGCTATTTCACATCTGTTATGCTTGTAAGGTGGACATTGTGACATATAATAGGGCCACCATATAAGAAATTTGTAAAACCCACTCCACAATGAGTCCAGTTGTTACACACTCACAGCCACCTCCACACAGGATACGAATGACAAACATAGACACACACAATTGCCATGTCTGGGATTAGAACTCCTACCCAACTAGTTTATTACACTACAGCATTATGCAGTTGCAGGGCACGCCACGGAGATTACTAGAGTACTCCTTCCCAAAAGTATATTTCACTGGGTATGACATCAGCAGGCTTGCCAAAGAGGGTCTTTGGAGGTTGTAGTGACTGTGAATGGCCTCAAAAGCATTGCACCCTACACAGACCAGGACACACACATCCACACTTGCCATGTGTGGGAAAAGAACCCCTACCAAAGTACTATATCACACTACACTGTTATAGGATATAGCACAGAGATTACTGGGTTTCTTCTTTCCCAAGGGTGTATTTCATAGTGAATGACATCATTAGGATTGCCAAAGTAGTGCATTTGAATTGTAGTGAGTGTGACTAGCCTAAAATGCATTGCTTCCTACACAGACAGCGACACACACAGTTGTCATGTGTGGGATTAGAGCTCTTACCTAACTAGTCTGTCATACTACAGCATTACGCAGTTATAGGACGCACCATGGAGATTACTGGGCTACTTCTTTCCCAAAGGTGTATTTCATAGTGAATGACATCAGCAGGTTTGCCAAAGTAGGGCATCTGAATTGTAGTGAGTGTGACTAGCCTAAAATGCATTGTCCCCATACACAGACAGAGACACACACAGTTGCCATGTCTGGGATTAGAACACCTACCTAACCAGTTTATCATGCTACAGTAATACACAGTTATAGGACATGCCACAGAGATTATTGGGATGCTTTTTCCAAAAGGTATATTTCACAGTGAATGACAGCAGGCTTGCCAAAGTAGGGCATTTGGATTGTAGTGAGTGTGACTAGCCTAAAAAGCATTGCTCCCTACACAGACAAAGAAATACACACACACACACACACATCCACACTTGCCATGTGTGGGAATAGAACCCCAACCAGAGGACTATATTATACTATAGCATTACACTGTTATAGGACGCACCACAGAGATTACTAGACTACTTGCTTCCCAAAGGTGTATTTAACAGTGCATGACAATAGCAGGGTTACCAAAGTAGGGCATTTGAATTGTAATGAATGTGACTAGCCTAAAAAGCACTGCTCCCTACACAGACAGAGACGCACACACAGTTGCTATGTCTGGGATTAGAACATCTATCTAACTAGTTTATTACACTACAGCATTATGAAGTTATAGGACATGCCACAGTGATTACTGGGCAACTCTTTTCCCAAAGGTGTATTTCACAGTGAATGACATCAGCAGCCTTGCCAAAGTAGGGCATTTGATTTGTAGTGAGTGTGACTAGCCTAAAAAGCATTGCTCCCTACACAGACAGAGACACACACAGTTGTCATGTCTGGGATTAGAATTCCTACTTAGCTAGCTTGTCACAAAACAGTATTACACAGTTATAGGATGTACCACGGAGATTACTGGGCTATCCCCTTCCCAAAGGTATATTTCACAGTGAATGACATCAGCAGGCTTGCCAAAGTAGGCCATTTGAATTTTAGTGAGTGTGGCTATCCTAAAAAGCATTGCTCCCTACACACACACAGTTATCATGTCTGGGATTAGAAGTCTTACTCAGCTAGTTTATCACACTACAGCATTACACAGTTTTAGGGCACACCACAGAGATTACTGTGCTATTTCATTCCCAAAGGTGTATTTCAAAGTGGATGACATCAGCAGGCTTGTCATAGTAAGGCTATGGGGAAAGCAGTGTGTGTGCATGGGCCATAACCCATTCATCTAGAGGTTGACACACCACAAGCAAGTTTACATTCCGCAGGTACATTTATACAGCTGCTAGATGACTACTGCCTTGTACAGTCATGTTGCACAGCTAGCACTTGCATCACAGAGTCTGTACCGCTGATGGATACCGGTGGCTAATTTCTACAGTGAATAAGATTTACACATCATGTGGTTGTAGCCATTTGGCTGTGTGCTGGGTTGGACAGACCTCATGATGGAAGGCTCTTTGTCACTGTCACTTTCTTCCACACATCTATGTATGTCCACTTTTGGCATATTATAGTGTGTTGTTCTTGGATATATGTCTGTATTCCTATCCAGATTGTGTGCAAAGCATGACTGGTGCATACTGAGGAGTATATGCACTAACATCTGCAACTGTCAGATATGTATGGTCCACTGTTGTTTGTAGACATGGCCTTCATTTGTTTGTGTGTGAGCATGCCTAGTATGACCTTTCAGTATGTTGTTGTCTGACATTGCCTTCATTTCTCTAAGTGTGTGAGCATGCCCAGTATGCTCTTCTGTATTGAATGTGTGGATACATTCCAGGTAGTTTGTACTCCGGTGCAGACCTTTATGTTCTACACCTGCAGGTAGCAAACTGTTTCTGCAGGATATCTGTAGATCAGTTGGCAATATGGGTCAAACTGTGCAAGGGATAGTGTTTACTGTAGGTGATTGTGTCTGTGCTGCTTCTGCTACATGGTACTGTTGTTAGCTGAGATATTCAGATGTGTACTGTTATACACTGTGATGTTTTATGTCCTCGAGTGCTGTCAGGTGGATATTCTTGCTCACAGTGATGTCCTGGGGAACAAGGGTGAATGCATCTGTGTCCAGTATTGTGGGCAAATGCCTACATATTCATGTAGAGTTATGCCATTCAGGAGGGGGAGCTGCAGACACTTGCTACTGGGTCTGTGTACCCAGTTCAGCACCTAGGTACAGTGCTGGCAGGGGATCCCATACTTGTACATCCATCAACATGTACAATGAATCTGTATACCTCACAACTATACAGATTCACACAGGTTATCCAGAGGCAGGGGTCAAAGGTCAGGACATTACCCCTATTGTGGTGTATGGGAAGGTTTGTAGCCACCCATGTATGTGTTTGCAGCCAGGGATAATATGTGTACATGGCTGTGTGTTGGACCTTGCACATTCCATTCTGCCCATGCTCCCACCCCCTATATTATTCTATCCTCTTCCATACATTATGCATACATTCTCTGATACTTTCCCTAACATTATCACCTCATCACAGCTGTGTTTTGCTGTTGGTCTACAGTTCATGCAGTGGGACATGGTGGACATGTTACTGTGGTTTGTCCACATGGCCTTGCATATGGCTTATGTGGAGTGTGTTATGTTGTTATTTGGGTGCCCATGACATAACATGCATTGGCAGTATGTGTGAGACACAGGCCTTTGACAGTGGCCTGTAGGCCATTTGGTGGTGATGCAGCCCAGCTGTAGCAGACTGTTGCATTCTGTCTGTCCTGCAGTACCAGATTGCCATACAGTATATTCCCCTGAGGTGACAGAATAGATGTGCTAGGTGTTCATGCCAATACTTTCTATCAGTATTGATTATGTGGTGTGAATGCTGGCAGGGTGTTACTTATAGCTAGGGACACACCTGCATGGGACACCTGCACTGCATGCTGCATTCTTTCACTATTGCCATACACAGGTCATATTGTACCCATTCCTAACAGCAGGGATAAGACCAGAGAGGTACCTGTGGGTGGTGTTTGGGTGAGCTGGGTGCATGTGTGCTATGGACACTACTTGCATCTGACTCACAGATATGCATGGGGCATTCCAGTTATGCTGGCTTGTGGAGGTACATCAGGTGTTTCCCAATGCATCAGTCCTATCACCTTTGTGATCTGCAAGTGTTTGGCCAGATGACACTGGTACCCAGATAATGTGATGCATACTTGTATGTACAATTCCAAGGGTGTTTCCATTTCATGGTTACACCTTATATACTGTATGTCTGGGGTACTTTTCCCTATGTACTGCTTGTATATCTAGCCCAACAGCCATGCCATGTTCATCTTTCAGATGGTGACACATATTACCACCATACATTTACAATGGCTTACTGCTAGCATGTGTTATACTGGGGGTATATTGTCTTTGGCACTGCAGTTGTGAGGACTTGGCCCTGTCATTGGCAGTAGTGGGCAATGGCCACTAATGGCCACAAATGCTACAATCTATCCTGCTACCTTGGCCACCTCTGGGCATCTGTGCTCCACTGGTATTATACCTACACATACATGTTACTACATGTCTACATCAGATTTTAGGGGGCACACCTGACTGTTACTACATATCTACATAGGGTTTGGGGGGCATACCTGACTGTTACAACGTGTGTACATCAAATTGGGGGGGCACACCAGATGATTTTTCCATTTCTACTTTTCTACATAGGATTGGGGAGGCACACCTGACTGCTTCTACATTGCTACACAGGATTGGGGGGCACACTTGACTGTTACTACATGTCTACATGGTATTTGGGGGGGTACACCTGATTGTTTCTACATTGCTACACAGGATTGGGGGCACACCTGACTGTTAGTACATGTCTGCATATGATTAGGGGGGCACACCTGACTGTTATTACATATCTATATAGGATTTGGGGGGGGCGCACCTGACTGTTTCTACATTGCTACACATGATTGGGGGGCACACCTGACACTTGTACACATTTGCTATGACTATACTGGTATGTCAGGTACTCCATTTCATTCTGTATTCTAATTTATCATGCTTACTAGAGGCATTTCAGTATACTACAGGTCATAGGTTTGATTGACCTACATATTAGTTTCTGACTTCCTAACCATCATAAGTAATATCCCACTGCCTAACATGATGTAGTCTGTCTGTGTAGGCCTGGGGGGTTTACCCAAAGACATCATTCAGAGGCCTTAGCACAGCCTTTGTTTGTGTTTGTCTACACCTGTCCTGCTGGCTGAGACTGTTGTTGGGTATGTGAACCCTCCCTGACTGGCATGTGTGTGTCATATGGACACATAAATGGCCCAGCGCATTTCTTGTAGTGGGTTTTGTCACCATGTGTAGTACTGGCTACTACGGTGACACCAGTATTTGTTACAGATCTCATGCTACCATTATAGGGGTCTACTATCTGCTGGCATCCCATTCAGCCACCCAATTCCCTTGCATGCTCATATCCATAAAATAGATACAGGTAACAACACATACTACTCCATTCGGCAATTGGTAAGGAGAGTGACTTACCTTGTGGGTGTGCCAGTATGGAGGATGGTGCTGGAGGGTTGATTATGTTGGATGCACATAGTATACTCCCTACACATGGTTGAGCACAGGTAGTGTCATGTTTGGCATCCATTTTACTGTATGTGCGAGTCAGAGAGAGGTGTCATTCCCTGGGTCCCTCCTGTGTCAGTGTATGTGCTATGCATTGCCTCTTTGCCAAGGCCAGGGCATACTGGGCATGCCTCCTTTTGCCTACTGGGAAAGGCTCAGGTTGTTCCTCCTGCACATCACTCTGTGCCTGTGTAGACCTTGGCAATGATGGGAGGCTGTGTGGCCCTGCTCCATGCTGTTCCTACTGCAGCTGTTTCCACAGGATCGTAGCATGGCACATACGATGACAATTTGAGTACATGCAGATGCTGAGTACTGCAATGCTCCACCGGATGTGTCCAGGCACTGGAACCATGACTTGAGCATCCCAAACACATGCTGTATTATAATTCTGGTCTGTGCACGTGCCTCATTATTGAGTTCTTGTTCAGGTGAGTGTGAATTTCTGATGGGTGTCATCAGCCACGGCTCCAGTGCGTAACCAGAATCCCCCAGTAGGTGACTGTAAGGGATGTCCCATTGGAAAATCTCTGATACAGCTGCATCAGATGCCAGATATGGGAATTGTGATAGCTTCCATGGCAGCCAGCACACACATTCATTATAATGCCTTGGGCATCACACACAACCTGGCAGTTGATGGAGGGGAAGCCCTTGCGGTTGATGTAGACCCTACTCCGCTCACCGGATGGTGCTTTGATGCATATGTGCATGCAGTCTATAACACCCACTACCTCAGGGTATTCTGCTATTTGGTGGAAGAGACACATATTGCTGGCTAAAGCCTCACGGATGTTGGGGAAATATACATGCTTTCCAGCATGTGCTGACATGGCATCCAAGAACTGGTGGAGTATCCTGGATGCTGATGCCTGTGTGATCCCCATGATATCCCCAGTTGGCCTTTGGAAGGTACCTGTAGCTAGTATTCTTATGCCTACACATACCTTGGTATCCACTGGGATGGGTTCCCCTCTGTTAGTTCTGTGTGTGAGGCGTGGCTGGCACAGCTCAACAATTTGCTGTAGGAGGTCCCTGTCCACTCTATAGTGCTCCACTATCTCCAGCTCATGTAGCCCCTGGTAGGTTACCCTGGGTCTGTACACTCTTCTCCATCTCCTCACTGTGGGTTGGTCAACAGCATTCTCATGCTCACCACGCTCAGCTTCTTCCACATGTTGTATGATAGCTTTTGCAGCCTCTATCATTTTGTTGGTTTTGTTTGTTAAAATTCCCCTGCTTGTATACACCGGTGGTGTAGAGTATGTGGGAAAACTAGAGGGAAAGGTGTTTGCATAGTTTATAGTAGTGTTCTGGGCTGGGCTGCTGCCTGTGTAATTGGCTGATTTGGACACATTTCACCTGCTAGCTATGCTAGTTCTCCTTGATTACCTTCCTACTACTGTTTTCCCTTCCCGTTACCTTCCTGTTTAAGCCCAGGGGCACACCGCACAAACACAGTGCTCAAATATGCACAGAGCTGCTATTTCCTGGTTTACTTTTCGTTTTCTTTAAAACCTGGTGCTCAGTGCGCACACCCGCTTAGGCAATGTAAAGAGAGCTAGGCAGCCTCACACACACACCCTTGTTTAGCTCTGATAATCTAAGGGCAAACCTGAGCCACAGGGCTCCAGTCCGCTTACAGTATGCCTGACACCCCCCCCCCCATGATGTCAGCTAACTCCTAATCTTGCACCAAGCTATTCCTGCTCTTGCACTGTTGGGTGCTGACTAGCATACAGGGGAGAGCTGGGATTCAGTATCATTCCCCTCATTTGCGTAGGACTGCCTGCTGATGCATAGTTACAAGTCCCACACTGAGCCTCCTCCCTTAGCAACCACTATTCACTGGCCATGTTGTCTTCTGCCTGCCATTGAGTATAATGGCAAAATAGTGATTTTGGTTAGAATGCTTATTTTAGGTTTCTTTTTTTTATTTTTCGCCACAAACAGGTTTGCATGCCACTGCCCTACACTTAAACAGCCGAGATCAGAAAAAAAAAATAAAAGTTGATTTTTTTATTTTTGTAACTGTTTTCCATGCCATTGGTCTTATATTTGGCCCTTAGCATGCTTTCTATGTAATATCCACCCTTTATTTGGAGCTGTCATGTCTCCATTTTGTAGTTTGCAGAAATGTACTCGGGTTACTTGCGGAGTACATTTCTACAGATTACACTAGTCCTGCATGGCTTCCTGGATCACAAATTCACCTCATTTGCATGGATTTCACCTGCAAATGGGGTAATTTGCATAAAGAGACTGAGTCTGTGCAGGACTAGTGTAGGAGCGCTCATGCACGTCCTTACAGCTTATTCCTGGATCATACGGCAAACATATAGCCTGCTAGAGCTCCTGCACTAGTCCTGCACACCGTGCAGGGCTTGCTGAATCCGGGGGTATATGTTTCATTCTGGTGGTACAAGAGATTCTAAAGCTGTATAATTTATTTATATGTATAAAAGTAAAAAAATATGTTACGAGAGGGATTTAATAATAATATATTCATATTTATACATTTGTTTTCTGTAGGTATAGAATAATATTGTTATATATAAGAGTAATTTTGCAATTAAGCACATTAAGCTATAGTGGACATACGTACATAAGTAGTAAACTTAATATGTTTGGACTAACTGAAATGAGTGAGTTTGAATATTTAATTTTAAATTGATGTCAGCATTAATTTAGAAGTAGTAGCAATAAGATAAGGCTAGATAGTTTATGGAAATGCTAAAGATGAATTTGTATGATTACATCATCAAACTAGGAATGTGTTATTTCATGATAGAGGTAATTTTGTTCTTAATATTAGTTATTTAGTTTTAGTTATTAGGCTCTTGTTCAATTTCCATTATAAATAGAAATATTCTTATTTGTTTTAAAGTCATATTAACATATAACTTTTGTCAAGTATAAATGTCAGGCTATAAATGTTTGTAATTGAACATTAATGGCTTAATAAAAAGAAGTACCCCCGGATTTACTAATCCTTCGACTAATCTAGTCCTGCACGGAACTATAAATAAAAATATTCTTATTTGTTTTATATCTAAAGTCATATTAACATATAACTTTTGTCAAGTATAAATGTCAGGCTATAAATGTTTGTAATTGAACATTAATGGCTTAATAAAAAGAAGTACCCCCGGATTTACTAATCCTTCATGCAGGACTAATCTAGTCCTGCACGGAAGCGGCAGTTTAAGAGGAGGATGGCAGCGCACCATGCATATTAATGAAGGCATGCTGCCGGAACTCCTAATGCTACACTGAGCGTGGACGAGTGCAGGGGGCGTGTCTGAGAGCAGAGCTCTCAGAATAAGCATGCCCCTGAAAAGTAGAAGAGAAGAATTCGTAAATAAATGAGTGAGACCACTCACATATATCCGCATATCCCTACCAACAGTCCCAATGTGTTTAACAGCAACAGTACATTTAAATAAAATGCAGAAACCCTTTTATTTATTGTTTTTAAAACCCCAAGTGCAGCTAACTGTAGGTGCGCGGGTTTGCCCATCGCTTAGCTATGGTTAAAGCAGCTGAAAAGGCTGAAGAGGATAACAAGGAATATATATGCAAATAAAGCAATACAGCATTAGTGTAGTGGTTAGAGCATCCGCCTGACGAACAGGCATTCCCTGTTTGAGTCCCACTGCAGCACATATCATTTTCCACGTGAAATCAGTATATGAACATATTTTAATGACTTATTGCTGCATAACCTACATAATAACGTTTAAATGTGAATTGGAGTACTGCATGAAATGCACATGTGAAGTGTCAGTGCCATAATGAATAAGGCACTAGTCAGCAGGTATAAGCACAAATAAGTGGTAGTAAGCGTATCTAAGTGCGTATGCATGGGGGTAAGCATTGCCTATACAGATTAAGCAAAGTAGAAGCTAAATGAGTGTAAGAAACTGTAACCAGAGGTTAGCAGTGCTTACCGTCATGCAAACCTGCTCAAACACACTCACAACTGCTTAAAAGTGCCTTATTCACTCTGTATCCAATGGCCCTTGTTCTGCCCAGCAACAAAATAAATTGTGTCAGCAAGACTCAAACCCAGAAAGCTGCAACCCCCAGCCAATGTGATTTGCTACTAAGCCATAACAGATATACATAAAGCTGCTGTTATCATAAACATATCATCCAGCACAGTCATTCAACAGTACAAGAAGTGTAGTTAATTAGGTATATGTATGTGTATTTTTAAATAATGTAATATCTAAACACATGCAACATATCGATATATGTAGACATATATATATATATATATATATATATATGAATATATATACATGCAAATGCCTACATCTACACTCATATCCTTAGATATCTCTATATATGTAGCTCTATATATATATATATATATATATATATATGATGTCAGGCTGGAAATGCTAACATATCATGCAGTACAGTCTGGCTCCCATAGGAAATATAAAATGTTGAAGCCATCAACAGCCCCAGGATAAATATACACAGACACATATATGCAGATACAAAATAGTTTTTTATATATATATATATATATATATATATATATATATATATTGTACATATAAATATACATGTGACTACACTTACACACTCAGAGATATGTACATTAAGATACATGTGTAGAAGGTGCACACAATATGGAACAGCCACTATGACTACAGTTAACACCTGAACACCTGGACACTGTATGTGCCACCTATTCAAATGACAATTGTCGCCTGCAACATATACTCACAGAGAGGTTATAGGAAAAAAACACCACACACAGGTTTGTATAAATAGAACACCTTTATTTGTGTATGATAACAGTTCTAGATGCCATGTCATAGAGCTGTTCAGACACTGATGTCCACATAAACAGGGTAATGCAAATGTGAAACAGGTATACTAATACAGTATACTGGAAAGGACAGCAACTGTTGCTGTTCATGCCAAGGCCCACAGATGTGACAATAGTAAAGACAGATTGGGCCCCAGGATACCAAACAATGAACAGTAAGTAATGCAGGTGTATAGTTCAGCAGCCCATGTACACTCTGTACAGATTCAGTAGGTGGTAAAGACGTCAGTTGACCAAATGGGATGTAACTGTCACATAACAAGCCATAACCAACACCATGACAAGCCCACTGACAAACAGAACACTCTGTATGGCAGGAGGCAGTAGGCCTGCATCAGCTCACTTAATGTACGTAATGCAAATATAGGTGAAGTGTATGGTACTGTACATCCAGATACCTTAAGTCAGCTCACCTCTGATACCCACACAAAGCTTGGCATGTAGGTGTAGGACAGAGGCTGGAACACAGACCTATATCTGGACAACTGTTGCCATGCACTCAGCAGGTCAGTGGTGTTACAGAATAGTCTGCAACATACCCTTAGTCAGGGGATTTATGTTAGAAAGTTCAATGGATGTAGCCTTGTACTGATAGCACTCAACACACACACACTGCCAGTAAAATACCTGACACAGGACCTGTGCGGTGGACAGACAAAACATGATGGACACAGCTCTGGCCACCAATAGGATAGGCTCACAGTTGAGAGCTATGCAGACAGACTGCATTCCAAGGTAGACTAATATGTACACACACACCCTGTAACACCAGTACTATATAAATTATAACACAATTCTACTCACACTCTTCTGGAAACACCTAAAAATATGTAGCTGGTCTGAGTATGCTGGTTCTCCTGTAAGAGATATTGCTACCTGCCATATGTAACACTGATGCCCACACACATGAGGATGTCCATCATACAGGAAAGGTAAAGGGACCACACCCACATGATGTAGGGATATATAGTAGCTGGTTGTCATAACAGTGGCAATTAAAAGTACTACACAGCAAGCTGCATGCAGTTAGCAAGTGGAGAACATGGATTGGTGCAGAGGCCATCACCTGATCATGTGCATCACCTACTAAAGCCAGGATGCGATATATTCAAAGCAGCTCAATCCATTTACTGGAGAGAGAAGGAGAGAGAGAACCAGAACCAGAACCAGTACCAGCACCAGTACCAGAACCAGAACCAGAACCAGAATCAAAAAAAAGCTCTGCAAACTACAAGCGTAAGTCACAGCCAGTTAGACAGCTGCTATTCAACTAGACATCTGTCCAACAAGAGGTACATGAAGTACATATACATGTAACAGAATGTAGTACCTGGTCCATCATAATGGGATATATAAGTTTGAAATAGCTATATGTGCCATTATGAGTTGTTGTGATGATGTTCAACTGAACAACTGTGATGGACAATAGTGTATGTCCCTGTGGGTAGTGGGCCAAAGCCCTTAACTGTGCAGGTCAGCACTGACAGATAGGATGTAAGCCATCATAGTGTGTGTTGTGTAATTGGAAGTATGTATATTACATGGCCAATAGCTGGTGGTAGATATAATGCCATCATAGGTGCATAGCTTTAGAGGTAGGTACTAGGCTATTGGCCTTAGGGCCTGTAGAAGCCTAGCCAATAGTTACCCTGGCTTTTGCCACCCAAGAACTTTAATCTCCTGTGCCACTGTCGAGCAGAGCCACATAAGTGATCCATGGTGTGAAATCCCTATCTCCCTGCCAATCATCCAGATTTGACTGGAAGAGTGCTACTGAGGAGCATTGTTTGATATAGATAGGTAGTTTGTTCCACAGTATGGGAAGTATCCTGGACCAGAATGTATCCCTCCAGCATGTGTTGCTTATTGTGATGACAAGGTGTAGGTCCATACAGCGTGCAGCTCAGAGGGATTGGGATATCTTTAAGTGGAGCATGTCCAAAAGCACTGGGTGTGACATAGCTGTATATGTTAGGCAGCAATTGCCTCTGAGTAGGCGATATGCGACAGAGTAAATCTGCAGTTTAATGACACGGTGTGTTTAGGACATCTGTTTGAGGTAGGTAATCCTCTATGTGAGGTAGTTGTGTGGCTGTTCCAGCTGTTGTACATGTCTTGTGAGGTGCATACCAATAGGGGCATTGTACTCTATAAAGGGTCTAATGAGTAACGACTAGAGTGGAACGATGGCCTATTTTCCCTGGATGAGAAACCCTTTGTGATGAGGTGTGCCATGTAGAAGGATTCCTTGACTACTCTGGTGATGCCATTATCAAAGGAGAGACTACAGTGTCCAAAGGTCTCTTATCACACTTTTGGTGTTAGGTTGACTACTGCCTATGTGTTAGTTCATGGGTACAGAGTTTTCACCAGAAGGGATGACAATGCACTTACTGGACTTCAGCTTCAGCCAACGAATTTGACACCAGCCATATGTCCCAGCGAGGCCCTTTTGTAGGATGTCCACATTGTCTGGAGTGTTGAGTATGGCTCCCAGTTTGCAGTCATCTGCGAACTTTGTTAGCCAAAGATCTTCTGTGTTAGCATGTACGTCAGAGAAGTAGATACCAAACAGGAGAGGACCCAGCACTGAACCCTGTGGTACTCCACTTGTTACTGGTCTGATGTTGGGCTTGGAGTCTGCTACCTTCAAAGTGTGGTGTCTGTCACTGAGCCATTTGGCAACCCATTTTGTCACATACAGATGTATACCTAGTTTAGTGGGTTTCTATAACATTCTAGAGTGGGGGATCATGTTGAATGGCATGGTGAGATCAAGGTAGGCTGTGTGAAGCACCTTACCTTCATCTACAGCTTTGTTGACCGCTCAGGTGTAGGAGACATGATCTACCTTTTACCAACCCAAACTGGGTGAGGTCCAGAGTTCGGAGATTACAAATGTCATTCTGTATAGGTTCCATGATGATATGTTCCATAGCCTTGCAGGCCATGCTCGTCAGGCTAATGGGGTTGTAGGTCCTGTGGTCTGTGATGGCTCCCCCTTTGTGGAGTGGGATAACCGTTGCTCTGTGCCATTCAGTGGGTAGATAGCCTGAGATGAGCCTATGACTGAACATGGTACTTAGGTGGTGTGCCAGTTCATTTTGTAGTTCAAGTAGAACACAGCCTAGGATGTTGTCAGGTGCCATGGATGTTGTGTTCTTGCCTTTGGAGAGTGTGCTTCCCTGTGCAGCTATGAGTACAGGAACCTTGCATTCTTCCAGTATAGAGATGGGCCCCCTAGGGTATGAGAGGGGGTTAAAGTCAGCACTGAACCTATCTGCCAGGATGTTAGCAGTATATCAGTGGGTTCTGTATATTTAGTGCAAGTGAGCTATAAGACAGAGCAGATGTGAGTGTTGATGTTGAGAGTCTTGACATAGCTATAGAATAATTTGTGGTTGTCCTCAGAGTCAGTGGCGATTTTGTTTACATAGCTAGCTTTGGAGGACCCTATGAGGGACCCAAGCTTCTTACTGAGGCTGACCAGGGACTTCCTCCAATCATGGGGTTTTACTCTGTTTTGCAACAGTGCATTTCTTCTGTTGTAGAGTTTGTTTATGGCAGGGGACCATCAGATTGGCTTCCATTTTATTGGAGGATAGCATATTTGTTCTTTTAGGGATTGCATGATCCATGCACTTGTGTAAGTGCTTATAAAGTGCATCTGTGTAGGATTCAGAAGCCATATCTCTATTGTCTGGCAGCATGGGTGTCGTGCAGTTTCCCACATTTGTCTTACAAAGTGTGAAGTTGGCTTTGGAGACAGTATTAATGGTGGATTCCCTAATGGGGGTTGGGAGCTTGTGTTCAGATCTGACCTACAAGGAATTGACCTGTGGTGTAGAGCACCGTTTTAGCATGTTAGTAATGACCAGGTCTAGGATATAGATGCCCCTGGTGTGGGTGTGGCTAAGTTGATCCAAGGCATTGGAATTGATGAATTCCAGAAAACGTTGAGCACAAGGGTTGGTACATGACAACTTTTCACAGTTAATGGTGGGATACGTGAAATCGCTCACTACGAGGGTGTTAGGTTGTACCCTAATATTTTCCACTGTATCAAGAAATGAGGAGTGGAAATCCTGGGGCATGGCGAGTGATCTGTAGTAAGCTACAGTTTGGATTGGGGCCTTGCCCAGAGATATTTGCACTTGGATAATCTTGGATGTATTATGCTGAGCAACTAGCCTGGGGGTGTGGATATCCACAATGAATATGGACACACCTCCACCTTAAATTTTATGGTCCAGGTTAGGTGGCCTAAAGGTGTGGTATGAATTAAAGCCTGGTAATGCAGGGGTACTGTCTGGATCCTTGAACCAGGTCTCTGTTACTGCGCAGATGTCAATGTTCTCCATTCTAAGGAGTGCCTCGAGTGAGTGCATTTTGAGGTGTAGAATACTAGCATTGAGTAGCAATACCCTCAGATTTTGCTTGCTTGTACCTGTTATGGTGGTGAATTTGTCATTTGAACCCTGCCTAAGAAAGGCACTATAGAGGTGTCAACAGCCTTAGCCAGTACTGGGAATCCCAGGGGCAACAGGTGCAGGCCATCTCTGACAAAGCATTGTGGTTTGTCCATCATGATATTCCAGGCAGACAGATACTGGATCTCCTTAGAATGACACAAGACGCTTAGCCAATTTTTGACATTAATCATTTTGTCATTGTACCTAGGTATCATTCTGGGTGATGGCAAGATGCTACACAGGGCTAATGTCATACATGCCTGGGCTACAAGATTGGACAGCTCCTCCATGTCCCTTATCATGTAGTCAAGGGAGGTATGGTCCAGGTCATTCACACACACATGGAGAATGACAGAGTCATAGTTGTACTTGTTGTGGTGTGACCTGAGTGCATGTGCTATGTGTTGGTTCCTGGCACCATACAGGCAGCTGACAGTAACTTTCTCCTTGTGTAGCCTGGTGAGTAGAACATTATGATTAGAGTGTTGGGTTTGTTGTTATGCCTTATGTGCTTTGGTTGAGTGGCACACTGGCTTTGTGGGCTATGTGTCATTTGGGTTGTGTTGGGGGGTGGAGGTTGCTTGCGTTTCTGTTTTGGAGGTCCATGTTGCTTGGGCAGGTGTTTACTGAGAGCCTACTCAAATGTAGATGTGTGTTTGTGTTTCTATGTGTGTGTTTTGGTGGTGCAGGTTTTCAGGGACTATGTGGTGAGTGTGGTATGGTGCAAGTGTTCACCTACTCTTGACTGTCTAGTCCAGTCTTGGGTGAAGAGAGCTTTGATTGCAGTTTGGCTATATAAATGCATCTCTCACACATTGTATTGTTGGGTGGTAGGAGGAGAGGGTTGGCTGTGTACATGAGTCAATAGCTGCATTGCCCCAAGATGGCCAGATGCAGCAGCTAGACAGGAGAAAACACTGGGACTTGACCCTTACACATGCCTGGACATGTGGCTATTTATTAAGTACTAAAAACTGTGTCCATCAAGACAAGTGAGGAAAGTTGAGTGCTGTAGTAATTGGTAGCTTAATTAGCACTTAAATCAAGTCATGAACAACTGCTGAGCTCAAGGAAACAGACTTGAGTGTTGCAACTGAAAAACTGGCTAGTTCTATGAAACAAATGTAAGCTAGAAGTCCGTCCAACACAGAGAGGCCTGGTCACACAGAAGCTTACAAACAGTCATATTATGATGGCCATGTGGCAGACACAGGCCATCAGTTGCAGGATACTCAGGTGAATCTGAATTGTACCATGCCGGGGTGCCATAGGTGTGTAACATGCTTACCTGCAATAGGCGTCTACATATACTCCACTAATGTCAGGCCAATTGCATATGTGGCACCTGTCCATGTTGGAGTAAGGCAGAACACTGCAGCTGTGCAGGAAGGTGTGGTGAGATTGTGGAGCTGATGTCTGAATGTACCCCAAATAAAGGTATGCATATGTGTACATATGTCACATATGTAATATATAAAGATATATATTTATATCAGCATGTATGTCCAGAAATATATCTATATATATATATATATATATATATATATATATATATATATATATATATACACACACACACACACACACACACACACACACACACACACACACACACCCATGTGTATACATATATATGTGCTCATATATATATATATATATATATATATATATACACATCACATATATTTACACATATATAGATATATACCTATATGCACATGTCTACATAAATACTAACACACACACAAGCATATATGTCTGTACAGACATGTCCCCTATATTACTACCACAGTGATGTGTGCTATGTGTGAAGCAACAATACACATAGCAATACACACAGATATCTACAGCTGGCAGTGTGTGCACCATGGTGGGGTATGTCATATGTTATTCCCTTGTTGGCACCACATAGCCCCCTTCTGTGAAGTATGCAATGGGAATATGGGGAAGTATGGCAGCTACACATGTGGAGGAGATCAGAGGTGGTAGCTATAGAAGACAGTCTACAGGGGTGGTATGTGACACATGTGGTGGCTAAACACTGTGGATGGTGTGTTCTCTGATGTAAATGCCCCATGGGCCCCAAAATAGCCACAATGGGAACAAGCCTCCCACCCAATGCTACTTACAACAGCAGTCCACATCCTTAAGGTGCCTGGTCTGGAGGCTGAGCAGAGCGAGCATGTTAGCCATGTGAATGTGTACTGTGTCCTTCAGACTGATATGGTACATCCCTCATGTGTCTGTGGAGGCTGGTATGGCACAGACCCTAGACCTGAGCCCAGGGGATGGGAACATGTCTGTGTGCCCTGAGAGAGGGGACAACATGCCCTGGGAGTTTCCACTTGCTGGTATTGCTGTAACAGTACATGAGGAGGCCCCATGTTGGGACACACATGTGATGTGGCCAGATATCATGGGCAGATGGTTGTGGAAAGATGGATCTGCTGGTCAATACAACATATACATGTTATTGTGTCACTGTTATAGAATATACCATGGTAGTAATAGTCTACGCAACCCTGATACATCTAAAACATCATGCACAGATATCCCCAATAACACAGACTGACATATGTGCAGCGATCACAGTTCAGCCATACCACTGGCATACATGTAACCATAGTAGGCCTGACAATGGCATGCAGGTGAATAGTGTGTAGAAGGCCAGCAATGTTAGTGTCAACACAGGGGACATGGCAGAAGGTGTGGTAGAATGCAATATCTGTCCAACTGCTAGTTAAGCCATAGCCATAACTAATGAGTTGTGTGTACAGTCAGTTGAAGCTGATATGGTAGGGGGTGACAGAGATGTGTATTAAGAACTGTGGTAACCCTGCTGAATGAGTTACTCAGACCTGTGTACATCTTTATGTCTTACAGACCCTATGGCACATATACATTTGCCCACATTCTCAAATGAAGAAAACAAGATATTGTTCACATGCATGATCCAGCATTATGCTGTACTGTTTGGCAGGCATGCACATGAGCTGCAGGAGCGGTCTGCCTTGTGGAACGATATACTCCACAGAGTCAATGATGTCGGGCATCACAATCGCACATATGAGCAGGTCCGGCATCATTGCAGTGACCTGCTTCACCATGTCCGGCACCTTGCTGTTGAAGTCCAGGGGTATCACCTTGCCACAGGAGGGCCATGCCATCCATCCCCTCTGACACGTGTGGAGGAACTTCTGCCCAGCCTTGTGGCACCTGCCCATCTCAACAGTCTAAAACAACTGCCGTACATCGTGGAGGTGGGTGTCACCCACACAATGGCCGAGGAGTGTGCAGGTAAGGACACAGAGCTCATCAGTAGACCACTGTTGTGTAAACATCCCCATTGGTACAGGTAGAACATGCATATCTGACATGTCATAGATAAATTGTGTTGCTGCAGTGTAGTGATAAGCAGATGCCCAGATTTGGTAGTATTGTGGGAATGTACCGTTGATGTATGGTAATACTGCACCCAGCCTGTAGCACTGCCACAGGTGTGGCCGCTTACCTTTCTTCTCTCACCCTCTTATGTAGGTCCCTCTGGGATAACAACAAGGCAGCAGCCTGTAGTTGGTGAGTAAGTTTTATGTAGATGCTTGCCAACAGAACAATTATGTAAAGGTGATGGTATATGCCATGCACACATCTAACACACCTACCCTGAATGCATGCTGTACATGTGCATGCATTGTTGCTGTGAAGTGCACAACCTCACAGGGGACAGCATGAAGGGGGTATTGGAAGGGTATGTCAGACAGCTGCATGCTAACATCCTGTCATTGCGGAATGTGTACACAGGAAGTAACTTACTGGTGGTAGACATGGCCTACTGTACTGACATGTTCTGAACAACACCCATATACAGTGCCACAGCAGCATATATACCTGTAGTACAATGGCAACTGTCCACCATCCAATCACACTGACTAAGAGAACATCCCGCATGGCAGGAGGCAGCAGGCCTGCATTTACCCAGGGTGGATTGTATGGTAAAGTACATCCAATTACCTTAAGGCAGCTTATCCCAGATAACCACACATGTCATAACAGCCTAGGTTAGTCATGGTGCACCCCCTACACTCACTAATACTGGGCCATATATCACTGTTACATACACTGGCCTCTGGAGTGCACTACAGCACACATGTATTATGTAGGTGAAACCCACACATATATGACCCCAACCCCCAGTATGTGTGGGGGACACAACAGAAGTGGAATGATGGCAGGAAGGACAGCATGACATACACACAGCCCACTACATACAACCCCTGACAGTATGTCATATGTGCAAGGCCCGGTATGTAGGTGGAAGACAGAAGCTGGAACACAAGCATATATGTGTGTAACTGTTGTCATACAGTAAACATGATATGTATATGTGTACATATCTATATGGATATATATATATATATATATATATATATATATATATATATACACATATATGTTCACCATATGTCCTGCACATGGAGTAGAGCCCTACCTCAGCCCCAATGGTACCAACCTCTGTAGACTATTGCTACTGTAATTGGGATTGTCTTCACAGAAAAAGTGTGTGTGGGAGGCCACATCTGCTGTCAACATGTGTGCCATTGGCTACTTACAGACATCCTGAGGTCATCACAGTACAGGACCACTGCAAGCACAGTAACACCCCTGTGGACTACAGCTGCGATGTGGCTAATTTATGTGGACAGTCTGACACACTCGGGTCAGTGCAGGGGTATACACAGAACCCCTTCATGCAAGACATGTGGACCAGGCCTGCCAATGTGGATGCTAACAGCAATGTAGATGGGTATGACATATACATACTGGTATACATTTGCCCCCATAGGTTATGCATTCATACACCCCTGTCTGTCCTGACACTTAATACCACTGGTACAGAGGTGCCATGGCCACATACTATCCACTAGTTACTGATATACATCTGAACAGCATCCCACTGCATTGTCTGACATACATGACTGTTATGATGGCCAGGCAGCACTACATCTGGCAAGTATCTGGACGTGACATCTCACTGGATAAGTACAGTAAGCTGCTAGGCATGTAACAAAGCACAGTGCAGGCTACAGGCAGACTGACTCAACACTGGGCTACATCTCCTATATGGGAATACCCATGTACAAGCATAGATAGCAGGCTCTACAGGCATGTCACATCACAGAGTAACAGACACCTGTGTGAAAGTGCATAACCACAACCAATGTGAACACAGCTACAGCCACATATGGTAAGCTAATGTACTATTACAGTATATGCACTATCTGATGTACACCATCCTTATATGAGCCACTCACACAACAACCCTAGATATACTGGGCCACTACACAGTGTGGTCCAATGGTTGTCTGTGGTTTGGGATATATGTGCATTCGCACCTACAAACATGTAAGCTGATAGGGTGACATACAGTGGAGCAGCATGAAACATCAGATAGAACAGGCCAAGGTACATATACACTATACACACACTGTCGACAATTAAAAGACTTATACATACCTCAGTACTGTACACACAACCACAGAATGCCCAGGCAATGTCCGCAAATATAACCCGTATTATACATAACATGTGTAGCAGTGTGATATGTCACTGGCTTATCAGCTATGCTGTCAATGAATATGGTGTACAGAACATATGCACCCCCTACTGCATGACATATGTACAACGGTTAACAGGGTTGTGGCTGGAGGCACAAACACAAGGCCAATATTGACATGTCACTGCGATGACCTCATACATTTCCTATCGTAACAGGGTGAGATGCAACATATGTCCTATGACGGATTTGACATCAGTACCACTCCTGGCTGTCACCATCTACTGACTGCAATCCTCACACTACCTTCTGCAGTTGAGAGATAGGTGCTCTGTGTGTAACACAAGGAACACAAGGCACCACACACTGCCCAGTCTGCAGATGACCTTACAGATGGGGATTCCTCATGAACATAGCTCCGACATAATAAGTATTAAAACATGTAGGACAGCCATATCCACACACACCCTGTTAAACCAATATTACCCCAACTGCATTATAGCAGCACTTACAGTCTGTAGTCAGGACAGGCACATCCCCCTCCTGTGTGTTGGCCTATTTCCACAGTGTATGTTGTCAGAGGTAAGTCCCCAATCCATCTGTGATGCTGTTTGCCAAACAACAGATTTAGTTCCTGCTCACAGTGAAAGAAAAGGCCCAACACCAACATGATGTTCCTAGATATTGGAGTGTGTTTCCATGCAATTGACTATGGGAATGTTACCAGAGCTGTTCCACATGCAATTAACTAGAGGAGGGTTGTAATCTGTGCATAGGCCATCAGCTGATCATGTGCTTCACTAACAATACACATGTCGCTACCTAAGTAAAGCAGGTGTAAGTCTCCACATCCACCAGAGAGGGAGGGAGTGAGAGAGGCAGACAGAGGCAAAGACAAGTCAGGGTGGGCTGGAAGAGTAAAAGGTAAGCATGTGTGTGTCACACACCTACCAGTCCAGGGTATCAAACCCGTGACTGACTATGTACTGATATCACATCTGTTATCCCTGCAGGGTGGATATTGTGAATTACGCTAGGGGCACCATATAAGAATATTTAAAAATGCACTCACCATTGGGTCCTGTTATTACACACTCACAACCACATCCACACAGAACACATACGGCAAACATCAACACATTATGACACACACACCTGTCACTAGAATCTCTACCTAACTAGTTAATACACTACAGCACTATGCCATTATAGAACGCGCCACAGAGATTAGTGGGGTATTCTTTCCCCATAGGTTTATTTCACAGTGAGTGACATAAGCACGACTGCCAAAGTAGGGTGAATGAATTGTAGTGAGTGTGACTAGTCAAACATGCATTGCGCTCTACACAGGCATAGGTACAGACACAAAAGCATCCACAGCTCCCATGTGTAAGAATAGGACCCCTACCAGAGTTCTATATCACACTAAAGCATCACGCTGTTATAGCATGCACCACATAGACTGCTGGAGTACCCCTTCCCCAAAGGTGTACTTCACAGTGATTGACATCAGCAGGATTGCCAGAGTAGGGCATTTTAATTGTATTGAGTGTGACTGACCTAAATTTCCCTTATTAATCTGTATGCATTAACCGCTGTTCTGGCCAGAACAAAAATAACCTGCCTTTGCAGGTCATGAACCTTAGACCCTGTACAGTAAAGTCACAGTAACTAACCACTAAGCCATTACAACAGTACATGGGACTGTGGTTCCACCAAAGTAATCCCACCATAGGCTAATCAAACTGAACATGTGAAAGGAATGTATATACGGTTGTTTGTAAAAGACCTCTCCAAGGCCAACATCATGCTACTCAAGGCAGAAGTGACAATGTTTGTGAAACCCATGGAGACAGGAGCTGACAGTTGAACTGATGGATCCTTGACTAAAGCACTATATGAGCACAGCCACTTGTGCATGATTCCTGACATCCCACATAGAACCACAACGCTCACCTCCCAAATAATCAAGCCAGTCTAATGGTTTCCTGCCATTTACAGAGTATACAACAGACGGTAGACACTGTTGAGGACAAAAGGGTAATCTAAGGATGCCAACAACTCCCTTACCAGCCCCAGTAAGATGTAGAGATCCCTCATGGAATACTCCAAAACAGGTTATGTAACTATAATCGACAGAATCCACAGACAACCACACACCATTCTTTAGTAATGCCCGAATTCAAACTGGCAATGCTCAGAAGTGCTCTGAGCTGCAACAGAATGGCATTACATAGACTGCTCCCACAGAATGTGCCAATATCCTGGCAAATTGATTTAGTGCCACATTCACCCCCTCTCACCCCCAAAAGTGCCCATGTCAATACAAAAAGGGTTCCATTGCCCGGTAATCACAGCCACACATGCAGGAAATGCACTACCCACAGCTAAGAATACAGCATCCATGGGACCAGATGACATTTTGGGCTGTGTACTACATGAACTATAAAATGGAATGGCAACTCACCTAACTGTCATGTGTAATCATAGCCTAGCATCAGGCCTGGTGCCCCCTGAGTTAGCTGCTGAATTGTTTAACCTGTGTAAGCATTGCTTAGCTCCATGCAGACATGCTTACAACTGCTTTAAAGTGCCTTAATTACTGTGTATCCAACAGGCCGTGTTGTGCCCAGCAACAAAAAAGACAGCTCTAGCAAGGCTCAACCCAAGGGCCCTGCTCACCATAGACAAAGTGATTTACCACTAAGCCATTACAGATACGAATAGATCTGATGCTTTCAGAAACATATCATCCAGTTCAGTCATGCAACAGTACAGATAATGTATACCATCTAGATGTATGTGTGTGTACCTATATTAATATCTAAACATATACAACATATCTAGATATGTATATATATATATATATATGGGTCTCCTTCTAATGACCGAAACGCCGATTCGCCGACAGTGAAATCACCGACACGAAACGACCGACAACGCAGTTGACCGACACGCTCGAATCCCGACAGATGGAAGACCGACAAGGGGAATGTGTAAGCGCGACCTGGTAAGTATGCGATAGTGAGGGATTTAGGAGTAGGGAGCGGACAGGTAAGTGTGCAATACTCAGGGATGTAGGGTTAGGGTGTGTGATAGGTGAGTGTGCGGTAGTGTCGGAGCTTGGGGTTCGGGGTGTGTAAGTGAGTTAGGGTTAGGGTGCAGGTAGGGAGAGTGTGCGGTAGTGTCGGAGCTTGGGGTTCAGGGTGTGTAAGTGAGTTAGGGTTAGGGTGCAGGTAGGGAGAGTGTGCGGTAGTGTCGGAGCTTGGGGTTCGGGGTGTGTAAGTGAGTTAGGGTTAGGGTGCAGGTAGGGAGTGTCTAGTGTCGGACCTTAGGGTTAGGGTTTGGGTTAGGGCTAGTGGATATGTGTTGTAGTGTACTGTGTTGTTTACGTGTAGTGTGTCGGTGTTATGGTGTTCGGTGTTTCGCGTTGTCGGGTTTGTGTGTTGTCGGTTTTCTGGCGTCGGTGATTTCACTGTCGGCGAATCGGCGTTTCGGTCATTAGAAGTAGACCCATATATATATATATATATATATATATATAAAACTATCTAAAACTATATGCATATCGATCAATATATTTGCACATATATAGATGCATGTGCCTAAATCGATGTCTACACCTATAGTCTACATATACACAAGCATGTTACATATGTGTACACAGATATATATCTATGTAGGTGTATACGGTCATGGTTATACATATATTAGCAGATATATTAATCTATATAGGTATATATGACCATACATCTGTAAATAGCAATGGCAGATTAACAAATACACATATGTCCACGTGCACCGTTAATGGGGTTGAGAGGCCCCACGCACTATACATCTTGTACAAATAGGCATCCCCCCCACAGCCAAACACGTGGCTGGTCTTGATGTCACATGTATGGGTATGGCTTTGCACCCCAGCCTCTCAGCTAATTTACATTTGTTATCTCTGTATGGTTGACATTGTGATATATAGTAGGGCCACCATAAAAAAATAAGCAAATCAACCTCTACATTGCCCACAGGGATTGCACACTCCCACCCACTTCTACACAGGATCTGAGTTACAAACACACACATACACACACACCTGTCATGTCTGGGAGTTAAACCCCTTCCTAACTAATTTATTACACTGCAGCACTATACAGTAATAGTATGCACCATGGACATTACTGAAGTACTTCTTCTCCAAAGGTGTATTTCACATTGATTGACATCAGCAGGATTACCAAAGAGGGCCATTTTAACTGTACTGCGAGTGACTAGCCTAAAATGCATTTCTCCCTACTCAGACAGTGAGACACACACAAAACATCCAAAACTGACATGTGTGGGTATTGAACCCCTGACCAAGGCCTATATCACACTTCTACATGGAGCAGTTATAGGTCACACCACAGGGATTATTACAGAGCCTGTCCCACAAAGTTATATTTCACAATGAATGATGTCAGCGGGATTGCCAAAGTAGGGCATTTGAAATGTACTGCGAGTGAGTAGCCTATGATGCATTCCTCCACACACAGACATTGGAATACACACAAAACATCCAGAACTGCCATGGGTGGAGAAGGAACGCTTCCACAATTCTAAATCACACTACACAGTTACAGCATGTGCTACAGAGATTACTGGGCTATGATGTCCCTAGCAGTGTATTTCTAGGTGAGTGACATCAACAGCCTTGCCAAAGTTGAGTATATGTATTGTACAGGGTATGAGTGGGCTAAAAAGCATTTGCTCTACTCAGTCAGACGCACACACACAAGCACACAGTTGCCAGGTCTGGGGTTAGAACATCTACCTAACTACTTTATCACACTACACCAGTACACCATTACAGGGTGCTCTATGGAGATTACTGGACTATGATTTCCCCAGAGGTGTATTCCTAGGTGAGTGACATCAGCAGCCTTGCCAAAGTTGAGTATATGTATTGTATGGGGTGTGGCTGGCTAAAAAGCATTGCTCTATACTCAGTCAGGCACACACACACAAGCATGCAGTTGCCAGGTCTGGGGTTAGAACAACTACCTAACTACTTTATCACACTACAGCAGTACACAGTTACAGGATGCACTACAGAGATTACTGGGCTATGATTACCCCAGAGGTGTATTTCTAGGTGAGTGATATCAGCAGCCTTGCAAAGTTGTGTATATGAACTGTACGGAGTGTGAGTAGCCTGTAAAGCATTTCTCTCTAGACAGTCAGAGACCGAGAGACATGCACACTAACACACCCTCACACAGTTGCCATGTCTGGGGTTAAGACTACTACCTAACTAGTTTATCTGTATAGGAGTACACAGTTATGGGACGTGCCATGGGGATGACTGAGCTACAGCTCTCCCACAGGTGTATTTCACATTGGATGACCTCAGCAGGCTTGTCATGATACTGCTATGGGAAGGGCAGTGTGTGCACAGGCTGTAACCCATTCATGTAGGGGTTGACATGCTACATGCAGGCACACATGGGGTCATATGCCACAGGAATGTGTATACAGCTACTAGGTGACTACTTCCTTGTGCAGTCATGTTGCACAACTGGCACGTGCAACATGCCATCATGCTGACAGATACTGGTGGCTATTATCTGCATTGAGTGACACCTGCACCTCATGTGTTTGGGGCCCTTTGGCTGTGTGCTGGGTGGGACAGGCCCAGATGGCTCCTTGTCACAGTCACCCTCTTCAACACATTTATGTCCATCTACCTTTGGCTTATTATAGTGTGTTGTCCTTACATATATGTCTGTATTCCTATCCACTGTGTGTGCAAGGCAGGAGTGGTGCATACTGACATGTGTCTGCACTAAGAACTGCAACTGCCAGATATGTCTGGTCCACTGGTGTTTGCTGACATGGCCTTAATGTGTTGTGTGTGAGCATGCCCAGTATGGACTTTCAGTATGTTGTTGACCGACATTGCTTTCATTCTTTAAGTGTGTGAACATGTCCAGTATGGCCATCTATATTGCATGTGTAGATCAAGTCCAGGTAGTTTGTACTGTGGTGCTGACCTTTGTGTTGTACACCAACAGGTAGCATTCTGTGTCTGCAGGGTATACATCAGTCATTTGGCATTCACTGTTGCTACATTTCTGCATAGCGGGGGGACACCTGACTGTTTCTACATTTCTACACAGGAGTGGGGGAGCACACATAACTGTTACTATAAGTGTACGTAGGATGGTGAGGCACACCTTACACTTTTACACATTTGCTAGAACTATACTGGTATGTCGGGTACACCATTTCAGTCTGTTGTCTTACCTATCGTGCTGGCTAGAGGCATATCAGTGTACTACAGATCTTAGCTTTAACTACCTACATATTAGTTTCTGACTTCCTAGCCTTCAAACTTACATCCAACTGGTTGGCCTGCTGTAGTCTGTCTGTGTAGGACTGGGGCAGGGGTTACCCATGGGACTCATTCAGAGGCCATAGTACAGCATTTGTTTGTGTTTGTCTACATCTATCCTGCTGGCTGTGACTGCTGTTGGGTATGTGCCCCCCCAAATGGCAAGTGTGGGTCACTTACCTTGTGGGTGTCCCAGTCCTGAGGGTGGTGCTGCAGGGCTGCCTATGTTGGATGCACATAGTACACTCCCTATACATGGTTGAGCACAGGTAGTGTCATGTTTGGCATCACTTTTACTGTATGTGTGAGTCGGAGAGAGGTGTCATTCCCTGGGTCCCTATTGTGTCAGTGCATGTGCTATGCTTTGCCTCTTTGCCAAGGCCAGGGCATACTGGGCATGCCTCCTTCTGCCTACTGGGGCAGGCTCAGGTTTTTCCTCCTCCAAGTCACTCTGCACCTGTGCAGGCCTTAGTACTGGTGGGGAGCTGTGTGGCCCTGCCCCATGCTGTTCCTGCTGCTGTTTCCACAGGATCATATTGTGTGGCATGGCACATACAAGGACAATTTGGGTACATGTAGTTGGTGAGTACTACAAGGCTCCACCAGCTGTATCCAGACACTGGAACCGTGACTTGAGCATCCCAAACACATGCTCTATTATGATTCGTGTTTGTGCATGTGCCTCATTATGGCATTCTTGTTCGGGTGTGTGTGCATTTCTGATGGGTGTCATCAGCCATGGCTCCAGTGAGTATCCAGCATCCCTCACTAGGTGACCATGTAGGATGTCCCCATTGGTAAATGTCTGGTACAGCTGCATCAGATGCCAGATGTGGGAATCATGGTAACTTCCAGGGCAGCCAGTACACACATTCATTATTATGCCCTGGGCATCACACATGACCTGGCAGTTGATGGAGGGGAAGCCCTTGCAGTTGATGTAGATCCTACCCTGCTCACCTGGTGGTGCTTTAATGCATATGTGCGTGCAGTCTATTGCATCCACTACCTCAGGGTATTCTGCTATTTGGTGGAAGAGAAGCATATTGCTGGCCAATGCCTCACGGGTGATGGGGAAATATATGTGCTCACCGACATATGCTGACATGGCACCCAGGAACTGGTGGAGTACCCTGGATGCTGATGCCTGTGATATCCATATCATATCCCCAGTTGGCCTTTGGAAGGTGCCTGTAGCTAGTATTCTTAGGCCTACACATACCTTGATATCCACTGGGATGGGTTCCCCTCTGTTAGTTCTGTGTGTGAGGCGTGGCTGGCACAGCTCAACAATTTGCTGTAGGAGGTCCCTGTCCACCCTATAGCGCTCCACTATCTCCAGCTCATGTAGCCCTTGGTAAGTTACCCTGGGGCTGTACACTCTTCTCCGTCTCCTCACTGTGGATTGCACAGGAGCATTCACATCCTCACCACCCTCCACCTCTTGCACATGCTGGTTTATGATAGCAAAAGCAGCCCCAACCTTTTTTTCTCTTGCTTTCGTTTTGTAAAATTTCCCCGTCTGTATACACCGGTGGTGCAGAGTTTTTGGGAAAAACAAGGGGGAAAGGTGTTTCCATAGTTTATAGTGGTGTACTGGGCTGGTCTGCTGCCTGTGTAATTGGCTGATTCTTATACATTTCACCTGTCAGCTAAGCTAGTTCTCCTTGATTACCTTCCCACTGCTGTTTTCCCTTCCCATTGCCTCCCTGTTTAAGTCTGTGTGTATGCCGCACAAACGGAGTGCTCATATGTGCACAGAGCTGCTATTTCCTAGGTTAACTTTGTTTTCTTCCTGTTAAACCCGGTGCATGGTGCTCACACCTGCTTACACTTTGTAAAGAGTGCTGGGCAGGTTTAGACACACCCCTAGCTTAGCTGTGCTAACCTAGGAGCAATCTCGGGCTACAGGTCTCCAATCCACTTACAGTAATCCTGACACCCCCCCCCCATGATGTCACCTATATCCTAGTCTTGCATCCAGCTATTTATACTCTTACACTCTTGGGACCTGCCTCACACCCTGGGAAAATCTGGGATTCACTAACCTTTCCATCATTTGCATAGGATTGCTTACTAATGCATAGTTACATGTCCCACACTGAGCCTCCCCCCTTAGCAACTACTACTCACTGGCAAAGTTGTCTTTTGCCTGCTATTGACTTGCAGGGCAGAATACTGATTTTTGTTAGAATGCTCATTTTTGGTTTATTTTATTATTCCCCCCGGTCCCATTTGCGTGTCACTGCCGTATACTTAACCTGATGAGATTGGTGAAGATATAATTAAACGTTGTTTATTTTTTTATTTTACATTTTGTAATGCCAATGGCCTTCTACTTGGACATTGGCTTGCTTCCTCAATAATATGCAGCCTTTATTTGGAGCTGTCATAGCTCCGTTTTGGAATTTGCAGACATGTACTCGGTTAGTAACCGAGTACATTTTTGCAGATTGCACTTGTCTTGCATGGACTATTGCAAGCTTCCTGGATTGTAATATCACCTCATTTGGATGGATTTCTCCAGCAGATGAGGTGATTTGCATACCAGGGCTTAGTCCGTGCAAGATTATTGCTGGAGCTCTCGTGCACGCCCTTGCCGGCTGTCCCTGGTTTGCACGGCAGACATATTGCCTGTGTGAGCTACTGCACTCATCTTGCACTCTGTGCAGGCTTTTGAAAATCCGGGGGACTGTCTTTTTCAATACATGAAACTTCATAAGGTTGATATTGTCTTTTTGCAAGAAGCACACTATCCAAATATGTAGATAAAATGTTCTTAAAAGATTGTTCTGTCTTAGTTGGGGTCTCACTTTAGAACAAAAAGAAGAGGCACACTTATACTATGGAAAACTTCAGTGAATAGGCCAAAAGTGAATGATTCCTATTCAAATAAGAATGGGATGTTAAGTTTAATGGTAATAGAAATTGAAAAAAAGCATTATATGTTAGTTAACTCCTACTAGATCCCTGAAATTGGAGCAAAAGTCTCTAAAAACTGTTTAGATACTATAACTCTTTAAATGAAGGGTGAAATAATTATAACAGGTGATTTTCACTGTGTGTTATTGGAGAAAGATATCACTCCTAATAGAAAACTTAGATTATCATCAGTTGCAAAATATTTTAATCACTTCTTTGATATAATGAACTTGAGAAACATCTGTGATTTAAGGGTATCTAAACCTCTTAGTTATACACAATATTCTTTCAGATTTAATACTCAAACCAATATAGACAAGCTTTCTGTTTCAAATGACTTATAGTCTAAACCTGAAGATGTATTAATTATTTCCTGTCCATTGAGTGACCACAACACAATCATTTTACATTTTACATTAATATTTAATAATCTAATAATATGTAATAGACTTTCTGCATATATAATCAAAATTAAGGGTTTCAAAGCTAGTTTATTAATTAAATTATCACCTTCTTGGAGTTTAACAATAATGGAGAAGTTATCAATATCATTCTTTGGAATTCTTTGAAAGCATAGTTAGACAGTAAAATTAAAAACTGGTATGCATGTAAAAGAAGATAATGGGATAGGGAATTAAAAGAGTTGTAAACTAAGATAGATACTTTAAAGTCAAAAGCTAAACCAAATGATTAAACTAATAATTTAGAATTAAAAACCTTACATCAAACATATTTAATCTAGAAAAAATAAAATTACAATCTTATTCAGTAAATTCTAAAAGTTTACACTGATTAGACATTAGATATATGAAAATGAGTAAATTAAATCATATCAAAGAGATTTAATATAAATATGGAAGTAAAAATAAAACAGTTACGGGTTCAGAGGCTACATTACAGTGTTTTAGGGATCATTATGAAAAAAGGAATAATGGTAGTAGCAATATAATAAATAGTAATAGTCTTACAAGCTTTTGAAAAGAAAACATTACCAATAAGTTAACAAAACAACAAAAATAGTATTGATAAACCTTTTTCACTTAAAGAAATTAAAGACAAAATTAAAAATCTTAAAATTAATAAAACTCAAGGTTTGGATGGACTAATCTTTGAACTATACAAATTGTTGCCAGAAAACACATTAAAGATTTTGGTGAAAACATTTAATGATGTTAAATGTACATCAAATATACCACCATCTTGGAGATTTTTGCTTGTTTCACCAATACTAAAACAAGATAAAGACCCTAGATTTTGCTCTTCGTATCATGCTATTTCAGTTCTAAACATAGGTTATAAAATATTTATGTCAATACTGGCAAAGAGACTAAATAATATTTTGGATGAAATTATTGGTGCTGCGGTAGCGTTTTCGCCTCACAGTAAGATGTTATCCTGTTCGATTCTCAGCTAGAGCGTCTTCTGTGTGGAGACATGCATGAATGGGCGTACCTTCGTTGAAGGTTGTGCATCAGGGCCGGCAACTCAGCACGTAAAAATCTACTGCCAATCATTAGCAGACCACAGTTCCACAGTGGCGACCCCTAACCGGGAAAAGCCGAAAGACACAAATTAGCAACAATCAAACAGACTTTATATTAAACAGGAGAGTGTATGATAACATTATTAGATTTAACACTCCAATAGATTTTGCTAACAAAAAGAAAATAGAACTTTCAATTATAAGTTTAAATTTAGACAAAGTGTTTGATTCTGTAAACTGGAATTATTTGTTTAAAGTTAATAAAGAATATAATTTTTCTGTGGAATTCATAAACTTAATCAAAATATTATATAATAATGCATCTGCATTTATCAAAATAGGTTCTTTCCTATCTTTTTTTTTAGAATTTTGAAGGGTGCAAAAAGGGATGTCTACTTTCTTCATTCTTATTTCTTTATGTTTTGAAACATTTGCAAATCAAATAAAAATATAAAAGGTTTTTCAATCAAAGAGAATTGCTTCTGTAAAATACAATTATTTGCAGATGATATATTATTAACTATTGGTAATATTGATTCATCATTTCAACATATAATCAAAGCCATGGAATGACTTGAAGATATTTTTAGATTGAAATTCAATCATAACAAAACCAATATGCTGTTAATTAACAAAGATCTAAAATCAGACCTAAAAAGGTTTAGTAATTTTAAATGGGATAATAATCAAATTAAACATTTGGGAGTTACTATAACTTAAAATAATGCAGCAACCATAAAAGTTCAACTAGAAAAGAAAAAGCAGCAAATGCACTGTGTGCAAAATTCCGTCTCTGTGCCTTGGGAATTCACCTCTATTCAACGCTCATAACAGTCCACAACATCTTCAATAAAACCAAGTAGAAGTGAACAAAGATTTATTGTAATGCCAACAAACAAAGAATGGTTAAGCGCTTTCATTTGAATAAAACAAGCTTCCTCAGAACACCATAGCTTGCATCACAGTTGTTTAAATAACTTTTTTGGCGCCAAAATTCAGTTTGAAATTTTAAAGCTATACACACATCCTTGACCATTGTTCTCTATTCATAAAATATTAAATGATATTCATATTATTACTAAAAGCAATGTTACATATAAAATGTGTTGATAAAGTGAACAAATTAAAAAACTAAAAAATGTTAACAAAAACATTTACATTTAGATCATATCAAAAAATATAACAACATACCTAATAGATAGTTCATTTTAAGACCAATAGTGGTTTGACAGATACAGTGTCATTTAAACCTGGTATAGTGGAAGCATCTGTATATATTTGCCACCAAAATTCTTTATATAATAATAAATTATTAAAGTCACCCCCTCTGTTATTGGTGTGCACAATGTCCACTATACCAAAATTAAAATAATGTTTGTCACCATATTTTTAATATGTTTATACAAAGCATTTTTTCATCCTTCCTTCTGATGCTATAAAGGTGAGAGTATATACGTTTATTTAAACTCCTTTGAGTCTTACCTATATAGAATCCTGAACATGTTCTACAGATGGCAATATACACCACCATTTTAGTTGTACAGTTACCCCCACAGAATTTAATTCTAGTGTGTTTGTAATTATCCAATTTCACACTGTCTCCCTGAAATATAGTGTGACATTGTTTACATGCCCCACATTTTGCAGTTTTCATGTATTCTGTCTTCTTAATAAAGATACCCTTCTCTAAAATAGATTTTTTGTTGGCCCCTACCTTATAAACAAACCTTGGGCATTCACCTAATGTGGGTGCTATATCTTGATCAGCAGATATTATGTGCCAGTTGTTCATTAAAATCTTCTTAACTTTACCTGAATATATGCCAAATTCCAAAATGCAAGATTTACCAAAAAATGCAAGTTTCAGACTTCATATCATGCAATGTATTCACAGTCGAAACAATAGCTGTCCTATATTTTTCACCCAACAAAGGCTTGTACTGGTTACCTCATTTCCTCACAACATAATTACTTACATTTTCCATAACTCTAACGCCATAGCCTCTGTCCTTGAATCATCATCATTCTCTTTCGGCTTTTCCCGTTAGGGGTCGCCACAGCGGACCATCTCTTTCCATTTCTTCCTATCCTCTGCATCTTGCTCTGTCACACCAACTGCCTGCATGTCCTCTCTCACCACATCCATAAACCTTATCTTAGGCCTTCCTCTATTCCTCTTACCAGGCAGCTCCATCCTTAGCATCTTTTTCCCAATATACCCATCATCCCTCCTCAGCACATGTCCAAACCAACGCAATCTCGTCTCTCTTGCTTTGTCTCCAAACTGTCCAACATGAGCTGACCCTCTAATATACCGATTCCTAATCCTATCCATCCTAGTCACACCGATTGCAAATCTTAACATCTTTAACTCTGCCACATCCAGCTCCGACTCCTGCCTTTTTGTCAATGCCACTGTCTCCAACCCATATAACATAGCTGGTCTCACTACACTCTTGTAGACCTTCCCTTTCACTCTTACCGATACCCGTCTATCACAAATCACTCCTGACACTCTTCTCCACCCATTCCACCCTGCCTGTACTCTCTTCTTCACCTCTCTTCCACATTCACCATTACTCTGAACTGTTGATCCCAAGTACTTAAACTCGTCCACCTTTACCAACTCTGCTCCCTGCATCCTCACCATTCCTCTACCCTCCCTCTCATTTACACACATATATTCTGTCTTAGCCCTGCTGACCCTCATTCCTCTGCTCTCTAGAGCATATCTCCACCTCTCCAGAGTCTCCTCAACCTGATTCCTACTCTCACTACAGATCACAATGTCATCTGCAAACATCATAGTCCACGGGCCTCCTGTCTGATCTCATCTGTCAACCTGTCCATCACCACTGCAAATAAGAAAGGACTCAGAGCTGATCCTTGATGTAATCCCACCTCCACCTTAAACGGATCTGTCACTCCCACTGCAGTCCTCACCACTGTCACACTACCCTCGTACATATCCTGTACCACTCTTACGTACTTCTCTGCCACTCCCGACTTCCTCATACAATACCACAACTCTTCTCTAGGCACCCTGTCATATGCTTTCTCCAAGTCTACAAAGACACAATGCAACTCCTTCTGACCTTCTCTGTATTTCTCCATCAACACTCTCAGAGCAAACATTGCATCTGTAGTGCTCTTTCCTGGCATGAAACCATACTGCTGATCACTAATCATCACCTCCCTTCTTAACCTTGCTTCCACTACTCTTTCCCATAACTTCAAGCTGTGACTAATCAGTTTTATCCCTCTGTAGTTACTGCAGCTCTGCACATCACCCTTATTCTTAAAGATAGGTACCAAAACACTTTTTCTCCACTCCTCAGGCATCCTCTGACTTTCCAAAATTTCATTAAACAATCTAGTTAGAAATTCCACTGCCATTTCTCCTAAGCACCTCCATGCTTCCATTGGTATGTCATCTGGGCCAACAGCCTTTCCATTCTTCATCCTCTTCATAGCTGCCCTTACTTCCTCCTTGCTAATCTGTTTCACTTCCTGATTCACTATCCCCACATCATCCAACCTTCTCTCTCTCATTCTCTTCATTCATCAGCCTCTCAAAATACTCTTTCCATCTACTCAACACACACTCCTCTCTTGTGAGTACCTTTCCCTCACTATCCTTTATCACCCTTACATGCTGCACATCTTTCCCAGCTCTGTCCCTCTGTCTAGCTAATCGGTACAGGTCCTTTTCTCCCTCTTTAGTGTCCAATCTCTCGTACAACTCTCCATATGCCCTATCCTTAGCTTTCGCCACCTCTCTCTTTGCCATGCGCCTCATCTCCTTATACTCATGTCTACTTTCTTCATCTCTTTGACAATCCCACTTCTTCTTCGCCAGCCTCTTCCTCTGTATACTCTCCTGTACTTCCTCATTCCACCACCAGGTCTCCTTGTCCTCCTTCCTCTGTCCAGATGTCACACCAAGCACCTTTCTAGCAGTCACCCTTACTAGTTTTGCTGTAGTTACCCAGCTATTCGGTAACTCTCCACTGCCTCCCAGTGCCTGTCTTAACTCTTCCCTAAACTCCACTTCACAATCACCCTTTTGCACAGCTTTCACACTCCTCCTCCTCTTCTTGTTCACCAACGTCATTCTACATACCACCAATCTATGCTGCTTAACTACACTTTCCCCTGCCACCACTTTACAGTCTCCAATCTCCTTATGACTGGCCCTCCTACATAGTATATAATCAACTTGTGAGCATCTTCCTCCACTCTTGTACGTCACCCTATGCTCCACCCTCTTCTTAAAATACGTATTCACCACAGCCATGTCCATCCTTTTCGCAAAATCCACAATCATCTGACCTTCTGCATTCCTCTCCTTAACACCATACCTACCCATCACTTCCTCATCCCCTCTGTTCACTTCACCAACATGCCCATTAAAGTCCGCTCCAATCACTAGTCTCTCACCCTTAGGTACACTCACCACAACTTCATCCAACTCACTCCAAAATTTCTCTCTCTTCCATCGCACACCCAACTTGAGGAGCATATGCACTAACAACATTCATCATTACACCATCAATTTCGAGCTTCATAAACATCACTCAGTCAGACACTCTTCACGTATAAAACACTCTTGGCATATTGTTCCTTTAGTATAACCCCTACCCCATTTCTCCTGCCATCCACACCATGATAAAACAATTTGAACCCGTTTCCTAAACACCTGGCCTTACTTCCCTTCCATCTGGTCTCTTGCACACACAATATATCAACCTTCCATCTCTCCATCATATCAGCTAGCTCTCTTCCTATACCAGTCATACTGCCAACATTCAAAGTTCCTACCCTCACTGCTACACTCCTAACCTTCCTCCTATCTTCCTGCCTTCGGCCTCCTCTTCTCCTTCGGCCAACAGTAGCCCAATTTCCGCCAGCACCCTGTTGGCTAACAGTACTGGTGGCGGTCGTTGTTAACCCGGGCCTCGACCGATCCGGTATGCAATTATGAAAAGTTCTCCGCATCAGTAATTTTTGGCAGAAGTTTTACGCCGGATGCCCTTCCTGACGCAACCCTCCCCATTTATCCGGGCTTGGGACCGGCACAAAGAAATGCACTGGCTTGTGCATCCCCAGTGGCTGGGTTAATAGCCTCTGTCCTTGAATAAGGATGTAATAAATTTCACCTCATCCAACATGTCCTCATACCGTGAGGTCATCCTAACTGCTCTAATAAGCTGACCCTTATATATATTCGTGAATTGTTTCTTTGGATGGCAGCTAGAATATTCCAAATAACTATTCAAAAAAGTGTTCTTTCTATAAATTTTGGATTTAAACTCATCCCCTGTTTTTGACACAAATGTGTCTAAATAAGCCACACCTTCGTGACTGCTAGAGGAGGTGAATTTTAAAAAATTACTGCTACTATTGATGTATTGTAAAAATAATGCTAGCTGTTGTTCTCCACCATCCCAAATCAAATATATGTCGTCAAGGTATCTGACATAATATTTTATGTATGTCATAAAGTGACTATCTAAAATAGTCCTCTCTTCCCATTCAAGCATGACCAAATTGGCGAATATGGGAGCACAAGCTGCTCCCATAGCTACGCCTTTAGTCTGCTTGTAATATTCTCCCTCAAATAAGATGTAATTATGTTCAAGAACCAGGGACAACATATCCGTAAGAAGACAGATGGTGTCCCATTGGATATCTGTGTGTTTTCTTATACTCGTAGCAAAAGCTGATATACCATCTTCTTTTGGTATACAAGAAAATAAATCTATGACATCAATAGTCACAAATATCAGATCTGAACTGGATAGGTAAATGGGATACTGTTTCAGAAAATCCCATGAGTCCTTGGCTATATGTGGAATGGTGGCGTTAATATGTTTCAAATAGGTGTCAATAACATTACCTATAATAAATCTCTTAGACCTACTCCCTGATATAAGGGTTCATCTATATTCTTGTGAATTTTAGGAATATCCACTATAGAAGCTAATACAGGATGTTCAACCTTAATATAAGTATAGATGTCATTATTGATCCTGTTATCTAGTAATTATTCTTCAAAACATGTGTCTATTTTTCTATATCCTATGTTGATCTCATTCAAGGACAACATAGAATAATTTCCAGAATTGTGTAGTATTTCATGTATCTTACAAGTGTATAACAAACTATCATAGATGACTGCACCACCCCCCCTTATCTGGTTTCATGATTCTGATGTTACTAGCACATCTTAATTCCTGTAGTACCCTGCTCTCTTCTTTTGTTAAATTGGAACTGATCTGATGTCCATCGATTTATCTATCCAACTTGTAAATCTGTTTAGTCACTACTTTATCAAAGATAGAAATGGTGGAGTGCATAGGGGGTATATATGTACTTTTCTTCCTGACTACTGGAATGAACGGCTCAGCATGAGAAATGTCACCCACTGTTTTTTTATCTTTAAATAAAATAGCCAGGTTAAGTTTTCTCACATATCTTTTTATTTCACAAATACAGTCCACTAGATTGAATCTCTTAGTGGGAATAAATTTAATCCCCTTAGATAGTAGGTCAAATTGTCCAGTATTTAAAATATAATTAGTATAGTTGTATATATTAAAGTTCCTATAGGTGTAAGTAACACCATCCTGTAGGATACCTACATTATTATTACTGGACTCACCTGTTGTCTCAGTAACAACTGAACCAGAATTTAACGTGGGGTCCTTGGATATGGATGGTAGTGAGAGTCTCTTCTGTAACCCCTCGTCCACTTTCTTTCCCTCCACTTGTGTTCTCCGTATAAAAAAATCAGAGTTAGCATTTCCATCAGAACTAGATTGCTTGTGTGTATTTACAATTCCTGTCTTTTGTTCCCTCCTCACATACTTAGGGTACTTACTATGGTCTTTTTCACATAAATATGCTGTACCTCTTTTGTATTGGTCCAAGTCCCTATATAGTTTTTTCATCTTACGTTCATATATTTTTGAAATATTAGATTCAGCATAGGAGAATTGTTTGACGTACAAATTCTCCCGCTGAGAAAAAAGTAAGTCATTTTTAATCAAAGTATTTAATTCTTCCAACTCCTTGATTAAATAAACCAGCTTCTCGTCATTAAATTTTATCAATGCAGACACATACTTAAAACCACATTGGTCAAATAAACTATTAAAATCTGACTTAACATTTTCAGTAATATTCACACCCATAGGTGATTTAAAAAATCTAAGTCCCATCAGGACTACCTTTAACTCTATGCATCTGGAAAGATAGGCATTGTCCAGTTTAATACTGTTAATTAGAACCAACTTTTTACCCAAATCATATATGAAATCCTTTAGGGTACCTTTAAACTTCTCCTTTGAAGTGTGTCTTTTGTCACTGATCTCTGCAGTCGGATCAGTATCAAAATAACAGTTCTTTTCAATAAATGTTTTAAACAGGTCTGAATTTACATGTTTCAAATGTTTACTTTTACTGTGCCTACTAACATCAATATTGTTCATCATACCATTGTCAACAGTGTCAATATTAGTGTCCATACCCTTTGTTGTAGTACCATCTGTATCCAAACCCTTTGCTGTAGTACCATAAGTTAAATGTGACTTCATTCTTTTAGGCTTAGTGCCTATACGATAAGCTTCTTCATTAACATCACCAAATGAGAAATCAAATGTGAAGTCAGGAGTACCAATTTTACTACTACTCCTTTGAGAGCCTGCTAAAAAAACAGGAGGTATATCCAAAGAAATTATGTTTGTATTCCCAGTGTTTGCCATAACAGTACTTTTACAGGAACCCTGTCCATTAGCAATGGTTGTTGAATATGTCGACAAATTAGACAGTCTTAAAACATCTTCTTCACAGTTAGTATTCCCTCGACCAGTATCAGTGATACAGTTCTTGTTATCACAGCTATGTACTACCTCTGAACTGTGGCAGTTATTTTTCCCTTTGTAAATATCTAAGAAGGAGCTGCTTAGTTGATTAAGTAGGGTAGTAAGCTTGCTTACCTCTCCCCTCAGTTCAGTCAATTCAGCTTTCACCGACTGATAATCCTGGTGTACAGGACTGTGTAATCAATCCAATGAGGTTTCCCGATCAGACTCCATGAGACCCAACTCAGAACTCAACTGAAGCAAACAGTGCAGCAACCATAAAAGTTCAACTAGAAAAGAAAAAGCAGCAAATGCACTGTGTGCAAAATTCCGTCTCTGTGCCTTGGGAATTCACCTCTATTCAACGCTCATAACAGTCCACAACACCTTCAATAAAACCAAGTAGAAGTGAACAAAAGTTTATTGTAATGCCAACAAACAAAGAATGGTTAAGCGCTTTCACTTGAATAAAACAAGCTTCCTCAGAACACCATAGCTTGCATCACAGTTGTTTAAATAACTTTTTTGGCGCCAAAATTCAGTTTGAAATTTTAAAGCTATACACACATCCTTGACCATTGTTCTCTATTCATAAAATATTAAATAATATTCATGTTATTTCTAAAAGCAATGTTACATATATGTGTTGATAAAGTGAACAAGTTAAAAAACTGAAAAAATGTTAACAAAAACATTTACATTTAGATCATATCAAAACATATTTAAAAACATATAACAATGTACCTAATAAATAGTTCATTTTAAGACCAATAGTGGTTTGACAGATACAGTGTCATTTAAACCTGGTATAGTGGAAGCATCCGTATATATTTGCCACCAAAATGTTTTATATAATAATAAATTATTAAAGTCACCCCCTCTGTTATTGGTGTGCACAATGTCCACTATACCAAGATTAAAATAATGTTTGTCACCATATTGTTTAATATGTTTATACAAAGCAATTTTTCATCCTTCCTTCTGATGCTATAAAGGTGATAGTATATACATTTATTTAAACTCCTTTGAGTCTTACCTATATAGAATCCTGAACATGTTCTACAGATGGCAATATACACCACCATTTTAGTTGTACAGTTACCCCCACAGAATTTAATTCTAGTGTGTTTGTAATTATCCAATTTCACACTGTCTCCCTGAAATATAGTGTGACATTGTTTACATGCCCCACATTTTGCAGTTTTCATGTATTCTGTCTTCTTAATAAAGATACCCTTCTCTAAAATAAATTTTATGTTGGCCCCTACCTTATAAACAAACCTTGGGCATTCACCTAATGTGGGTGCTATATCTTGATCAGCAGATATTATGTGCCAGTTGTTCATTAAAATCTTCTTAACTTTACCTGAATATATGCCAAATTCCAAAATGCAAGATTTACCAAAAATGCAAGTTTCAGACTTCATATCATGCAATGTATCCAGAGTCGAAACAATAGCTGTCCTATATTTTTCACCCAACAAAGGCTTGTACTGGTTACCCCATTTCCTCACAACATAATTACTTACATTTTCCATAACTCTAACGTCATCGCCTCTGTCCTTGAATAAGGATGTAATAAATTTCACCTCATCCAACATGTCCTCATACCGTAAGGTCATCCTAACTGCTCTAATAAGCTGACCCTTATATATATCTTCGTGAATTGTTTCTTCGGATGGTAGCTAGAATATTCCAAATAACTATTTGAAAAAGTGTTCTTTCTATAAATTTTGGATTTAAACTCATCCCCTGTTTTTGACACAAATGTGTCTAAATAAGCCACACCTTCGTGACTGCGAGAGGAGGTGAATTTAAAAAAAATACTGCTACTATTGATGTATTGTAAAAATAATGCTAGCTGTTGTTCTCCACCATCCCATATCAAATATATGTCGTCAAGGTATCTGACATAATATTTTATGTATGTCATAAAGTGACTATCTAAAATAGTCCTCTCTTCCCATTCAAGCATGACCAAATTGGCGAATATGGGAGCACAAGCTGCTCCCATAGCTACGCCTTTAGCTGCTTGTAATATTCTCCCTCAAATAAGATGTAATTATGTTCGAGAACCAGGGACAACATGTCTGTAAGAAGACAGATGGTGTCCCATTGGATATCTGTGTGTTTTCTTATACTCGTAGCAAAAGCTGATAGACCATCTTCTTTTGGTATACAAGAAAATAAATCTATGACATCAATAGTCACAAATATCAGATCTGAACTGGATAGGTAAATGGGATACTGTGTCAGAAAATCCCATTTTGCACACAGTGCATTTGCTGCTTTTTCTTTTCTAGTTGAACTTTTATGGTTGCTGCACTGTTTTTTTCAGTTGAGTTCTGAGTTGGGACTCATGGAGTCTGATTGGGAAACCTCATTGGCTTCATTACACAGTCCTGTACACCAGGATTTTCAGTCGGTGAAAGCTGAATTGACTGCACACCAGGATTATCAGTCGGTGAAAGCTGAATTGACTGAACTGAGGGGAGAGGTAAGCAAGCTTACTACCCTACTTAATCAACTAAGCAGCTCCTTCTTAGATATTTACAAAGGGAAAAATAACTGCCACAGTTCAGAGGTAGAACATAGCTGTGACAACAAGAACTGTATCACTGATACTGGTCGAGGGAATACTAACTGTGAAGAAGATGTTTTAAGACTGTCTAATTTGTCGACATATTCAACAACCATTGCTAATGGACAGGGTTCCTGTAAAAGTACTGTTATGGCAAACACTGGGAATACAAACATAATTTCTTTGGATATACCTCCTGTTTCTTTAGCAGGCTCTCAAAGGAGTAGTAGTAAAATTGGTACTCCTGACTTCACATTTGATTTCTCATTTGGTGATGTTAATGAAGAAGCTTATCGTATAGGCACTAAGCCTAGAAGAATGAAGGCACATTTTACTTATGGTACTACAGCAAAGGGTTTGGATACAGATGGTACTACAGCAAAGGGTATGGACACTAATACTGACACTGTTGACAATGGTATGATGGACAATATTGATGTTAGTAGGCACAGTAAAACTAAACATTTGAAACATGTAAATTCAGACCTGTTTAAAACATTTATTGAAAAGAACTGTTATTTTGATACTGATCCGACTGCAGAGATCAGTGACAAAAGACACACTTCAAAGGAGAAGTCTAAAGGTACCCTAAAGGATTTCATATATGATTTGGGTAAAAAGTTGGTTCTAATTAACAGTATTAAACTGGACAATGCCTATCTTTCCAGATGTATAGAGTTAAAGGTAGTCCTGATGGGACTTAGATTTTTTAAATCACCTATGGGTGTGAATATTACTGAAAATGTTAAGTCAGATTTTAATAGTTTATTTGACCAATGTGGTTTTAAGTATATGTCTGTGTTGGTGAAATTTAATGATGAGAAGCTGGTTTATTTAATCAAGGAGGTGGAAGAATTAAATACTTTGATTAAAAATGACTTACTTTTTTCTCAGTGGGAGAATTTGTACGTCAAACAATTCTCCTATGCTGAATCTAATATTTCAAAAATATATGAACGTAAGATGAAAAAACTATATAGGGACTTGGACCAATACAAAAGAGGTACAGCATATTTATGGGAAAAAGACCATAGTAAGTACCCTAAGTATGTGAGGAGGGAACAAAAGACAGGAATTGTAAATACATGCAAGCAATCTAGTTCTGATGGAAATGCTAACTCTGATTTTTTATACGGAGAACACAAGGGGAGGGAGAGAAAGTGGACGAGGGGTTACAGAAGAGACTCTCACTACCATCCATATCCAAGGACCCCACGTTAAATTCTGGTTCAGTTGTTACTGAGACAACAGGTGAGTCCAGTAATAATAATGTAGGTATCCTACAGGATGGTGTTACTTACACCTATAGGAACTTTAATATATACAACTATACTAATTATATTTTAAATACTGGACAATTTGACCTACTATCTAAGGGGATTAAATTTATTCCCACTAAGAGATTCAATCTAGTGGACTGTATTTGTGAAATAAAAAGATATGTGAGAAAACTTAACCTGGCTATTTTATTTAAAGATAAAAAAACAGTGGGTGACATTTCTCATGCTGAGCCGTTCATTCCAGTAGTCAAGAAGAAAAGTACATATATACCCCCTATGCACCCCACCATTTCTATCTTTGATAAAGTAGTGACTAAACAGATTTACAAGTTGGATAGACAAATCGATGGGCATCAGATCAGTTCCACTTTAACAAAAGAAGAGAGCAGGGTACTACAGGAATTAAGATGTGCTAGTAACATCAGAATCATGAAACCAGATAAGGGGGGAGGGGGCACAGTCATCTATGATAGTTTTTTATACACTTGTAAGATACATGAAATACTACACAATTCTGGAAATTATTCTATGTTGTCCTTGAATGAGATCAACATAGGATATAGAAAAATAGACACATGTATTGAAGAATACTTACTAGATAACAGGATCAATAATGACATCTATACTTATATTAAGGTCGAACATCCTGTATTAGCTTCTATAGTGGGTATTCCTAAAATTCACAAGAATATAGATGAACCGCCCTTTAGACCCATTATATCAGGGAGTAGGTCTAAGACGTTTAATATAGGTAAGGTTATTGACACCTATTTGAAACATATATACGCCAACATTCCCCATATAGCCAAGGACTCATGGGATTTTCTGAAACAGTATCCCATTTACCTATCCAGTTCAGATCTGATATTTATGACTATTGATGTCATAGATTTATTTTCCTGTATACCAAAAGAAGATGGTCTATCAGCTTTTGCTACGAGTATAAGAAAACACACAGATATCCAATGGGACAACATCTGTCTTCTTACGGATATGTTGTCCCTGGTTCTCGAACATAATTACATCTGATTTGAGGGAGAATATTACAAGCAGACTAAAGGCGTAGCTATGGGAGCAGCTTGTGCTCCCATATACGCCAATTTGGTCATGCTTGAATGGGAAGAGAGGACTATTTTAGATACATAAAATATTACGTCAGATACCTTGACGACATATATTTGATTTGGGATGGTGGAGAACAACAGCTAGCATTATTTTTACAATACATCAATAGTAGCAGTAATTTTTTAAAATTCACCTCCTCTCGCAGTCACGAAGGTGTGGCTTATTTAGACACATTTGTGTCAAAAACAGGGGATGAGTTTAAATCCAAAATTTATAGAAAGAACACTTTTTCGAATAGTTATTTGGAATATTCTAGCTGCCATCCGAGGAAACAATTCACGAATATACATAAGGGTCAGCTTATTAAAGCAGTTAGGATGACCTCACGGTATGAGAACATGTTGGATGAGGTGAAATTTATTACGTCCTTATTCAAGGACAGGGGCTATGATGTTAGAGTTATGGAAAATGTAAGTAATTATGTTGTGAGGAAATGGGGTAACCAGTACAAGCCTTTTTTGGGTGAAAAATATAGGACAGCTATTGTTTTGACTGTGGATACATTGCATGATATGAAGTCTGAAACTTGCATTTTTGGTAAATCTTGCATTTTGGAATTTGGCATATATTCAAGTAAAGTTAAGAAGATTTTAATGAACAACTGGCACATAATATCTGCTGATCAAGATATAGCACCCACATTAGGTGAATGCCCAAGGTTTGTTTATAAGGTAGGGGCCAACATAAAATCTATTTTAGAGAAGGGTATCTTTATTAAGAAGACAGAATACATGAAAACTGCAAAATGTGGGGCATGTAAACAATGTCACACTATATTTCAGGGAGACAGTGTGAAATTGGATAATTACAAACACACTAGAATTAAATTCTGTGGGGGTAACTGTACAACTAAAATAGTGGTGTATATTTCCATCTGTAGAACATGTTCAGGATTCTATATAGGTAAGACTCAAAGGAGTTTAAATAAATGTATACACTCTCACCTTTATAGCATCAGAAGGAAGGATGAAAAAAATGCTATGTATAAACATATTAAACAATATGGTGACAAACATTATTTTAATGTTGGTATAGTGGACATTGTGCACACCAATAACAGAGGGGGTGACTTTAATAATTTATTATTATATAAAACATTTTGGTGGCAAATATATACGGATGCTTCCACTATACCAGGTTTAAATGACACTGCATCTGTCAAACCACTATTGGTCTTAAAATGAACTATCTATTAGGTATATTGTTATATGTTTTAAACATGTTTTGATATGATCTAAATGTAAATGTTTTTGTTAACATTTTTTCAGTTTTTTAACTTGTTCACTTTATCAACACATATTATATGTAACATTGCTTTTAGAAATAACATGAATATTATTTAATATTTTATGAATAGAGAACAATGGTCAAGGATGTGTGTATAGCTTTCAAATTTCAAACTGAATTTTGGCACCAAAAAAGTTATTTAAACAACTGTGATGCAAGCTATGGTGTTCTGAGGAAGCTTGTTTTATTCAATTGAAAGCGCTTAACCATTCTTTGTTTGTTGGCATTACAATAAACTTTTGTTCACTTCTACTTGGTTTTATTGAAGGTGTTGTGGACTGTTATGAGCGTTGAATAGAGGTGAATTCCCAAGACACAGAGATGTAATTTTGCACAGTGCATTTGCTGCTTTTTCTTTTCTAGTTGAACTTTTATAACTTAAAATAATAAATAACTAATATTAGTCAACTGTGCAGATATAACTAATAAAATTACATAAGAAATTACTAGTTGGAAATAAGCTTCCCTATTAAATTGGCGAATGTTCAATATTTAGAACGCCACTATATTGGCAGCTAAATGTCAGAAATGCCAAAACCTGAACAAACTTAACAGCGATTTTTCTTTCCTAGGGAAAAAAATTGCTGGTCCACAAAAAAAAAAAAAACACAAAATAAAGTGGGGGGCTGTGGCCCCCACAACCCCCTACTTAAATAAACCAACTCCGAGATTGCACCCATCACAGTGTAGGAAATGGCAAAGTCCCGTGTCTTTGGGATTTGGCCTTTTTGACATTTAGCTGTCAATAAAGCGGTGTTCGCAATATTGAACGTTCGCTTAAATAATAGGGAACTGGAAATAACTATTTTTCACTATGGAAGATAGGCTTATGTTAATAAAAAATGATGATACTACCAACAATTTTGTTTTATATTCAGTCTTTAAACATATCTTCAAATAGAAGTTTTTGTTAAAATAAATTCTGTTACTTAATTTTTTTATGGTTCCCTAATAAACATAGGATTTCATTAGAATGGCACATGAAAAGCTGGGAAGATGGTGGTATTAGCTTCCCTAATTTTGATTTGTACTTAAAAGCAGCAAGTATTGAAATTGTAACTCAAGGGTTAAATAATTTATATGATTCTAAGTGGAAAATTCAAGAAAAAATATTGTTAAGTAATAATGAATTATTTATTGATCTGCAGGTACAAAGTGTTTACAATAAATTCTACTGAATATTAAAAGATTATTTTCTAAGTAGTGAAAATAAATGCTTCTCCATTCCATTGATTAATTATATTTTATCAACATTTAGAAGATATCTAAATAATAATTATAAAATAAAAAATCATCCATTCTTATTATTTCCCATAGCATTCACTATTGAATGTTTAACAACTCATAATGTAAGAAAAATGCTTGATTTCAAAGATAGTAGTTTAATATTTTGGCACCAGTTTATAAATGGTAATAAAACACATTCAGCTGAGTATTTATTAGCCAGATATAATTTACAATAGAATAATTGGCTGAGTCTGCAAAGTTGTAAGGATTTTGAAAATGATGAATGAAAAGTGTCCTTGGACTCACTTGTAAAACATATCCCAACATTTTTAGATTTTTTTTATTTAACATCAATACTAATGTAGGTAAAGATAGATCATATCTATCGGAAATATATAGGATATTAAGAATGGATTATTCCTTTGTAGAAGTAAATTTTTGGGATTACTCTACAAGAGTTAATGCAAAGTTGCTTAAATCGATAAACAATACACTTTCTTCACTGTACTGGAAGTTATTTACTTGGAAATATGTGCATAGATCTTTTATAACTCTCCATAAGGTTGCATTAATAAACAAAATATCAAATGTTAATTGCTGGAGATATGAAAATAATATAGAAGCAGACCGGCTGTATATGAGACTAGAACATAGAATAACCTCTCCATTTTGGAATTTTTTTACAAGCATTGTGGTCAGATAAATGTATCATAGCAAACTCTTAGTATTGTTTAATGTTCCAATTCCAGAAGTTATTCCAAAAACAGATAAGGGTTTCTTTTATGGCCAGTTTTAGTGATTGCAAAGAAAGTTATTACTTTATATTGGAAAAGTAAAAATACCATGCTATTCTCTGAATTTATAAATTTAGCAAAAAGTGTATATATTTGTTTTGTTATATTGTGATTGTTGATAAAAAATGAATAAAAAAATTAAAAAAAGGTCTTTGTTAAAAATATCTTGAGAAGTTGTCATTAAGTAAGTCCCATTGCAGATCATGTGAAAAAAAATCAGGGTATTATAATTTACCTTGCAAATATGGAAAATGCTTTAAATTACTAACATTTGGTGAGTTAGCACGGAAATGATTGCAAAACAGCCTAACAAATATTGTAGGAGTTATAGAGGGAATATCAGCAAATAGTTGGATATGTAGCTTAGTTTTCAGTGAGTTGATAAAGTGTGGGAAATGAACATTTCTTTTGGAAGAAGAGTGCTAGTGTAGGGACTCACATATCCTAACCCTCTGCATTTAAAAATGGTTAAATATTAAGAATAACATTGTTGGTATTATCTCCTGTGACTGTAACAAAATTTTTCATCTCACATATGTGAGCTGGGAAGCTTCCTCCAAGGTTGCATACCAAAGGATTTTAAGAACATTGACTCAATAATGAAGAGAGAGCATAACACAGTCTCAGGGCTCCAAATAAACTTAAAGCACTTGAAATAATTTTAGCCACTTGACTTTCATTGCAGGAGGATAGCGCAGTCAAATTATGGGAGACAACAAAATCAGCTGTAATCAGTATGTCAGTGTTATAGTTGCCCTAGTGAACTATTACCTGTGCTGCATGTATTGCTGTACTTGCAATGGTTTCTTTATGAGATTTGTGCAACTGTTTCTACTGATTCTGACAACCCTGTTGTTTACAAAATAAGAACATAGTGACAGGGTATATCTGAATTTTTTTATGCGTTATTTAGAAGAAGTGACTGACAGTAATGACAAAATGGCAGGGAGCGTTGCTGCAACTGAAAATTTAACTGTCTTTGCTTATTTGATAACTGCAGAAATGCACACACAGCTGGATTAACAAGGGCAAGCAAACAATAGGCTCCTCAATCTGAAATAAATTCAGCTGTTTAATCCGTTCCATTTCCAGTTTACTTTACAGATGTAAAATTCTTTAAATGCAGCAAAATGTAAAGGTCACACTGACTCTGTGTCTGAACCATAAAGGTAATATACACAGACAGCAAATCTTAATTTTTAGACACCAATATTTCAAGCTGTCAGCATGTGAATAGGGCATACTGACATGATGGCTTCCTACTGAGCCATAATAGACAAGGGGAGATCACTGTCCTAGACTGTGGAAACAGCAGCCTCTGGACAGTGCTTTTTGTGAAAACAGATTATATTTATCACAATGATTTCTTATGGATATTTTAAGTCTAAAGATGGGTGCAAAGTCTACACCACTCTTTTTCTAACATGAGGAAGTCTTTGTCAAATAGTGAAGAAATGCTCCACACTGAGAGAATACAATTACTTGTCAGCTCAAAACAAGACAAATAATGAAGCAACAGAGAAGGGAAGAAGACAATGAGGATCATCCGGACACTGTATTACAATATGTGCTGAAACATCCTAAAAGAAGCCACTATGAATGTTTGCAGGTTCTCATTCATCATCATGGATACTTTGGGCCTATTTCCCAAGTTGTGGGGGAACAAATGAACCAGAAAAATGTACCTTACTACACAAAAAGAGACATGGAGGAGCTCTCCGATCTTGTAGCCCAGGTAGGTATGATCCTAAATCTGAGTAGCATCCTGCCATCACCCAGAATGATACCACAGTACAAGGACAAAATGATTGACTTCAACAATTGGCTAAGCTTCTGGTGTCATTCTAAGGGGATCCAGTATCTGTCTGCCTGGGATGACATGATCGACAGACCATGACGCTTTGCCAGAGATAGCCTGCACCTGTCAGCCCTGGGATCCCAGATACTGCCTAAGGCTCTTACCACCCCTATAGTGCTTTTTTTAGGCAAGGTTCAAATGACAAATTCATCACCTTAACAGGTACAAGCAAGCAAAATCTGAGGGTAATGCTACTCAATGCTAGAAGTCTAAACCTCAAAATGCATTCACTCGAGGAGAACATCGACATCTGTGCAGTGACAGAGACCTGGTTCAATGCTCCAGGGAGCACCCCTGCATTACCAGGCTATAATTCATACCACACCATTCGGCCACCTAAACTGGACCGAAACACTAAAGGCGGAGGCATGTCCATATTCATTAAGGATATCCACACCTCCAGGCTAGTTGCTAACCATAATGCATCCGAGATTATACAAGTGCAACTGGGCAAGATCGCAATCCAAATTATAACTTGCTACAGATCCCCCACCATGCCCCAGGATTCCCATTCCTCATTTCTTGATGCACTGGAAAATATTAATAATGGGCGATCTCAACTACCCCACCATTAATTGGGAAAACTACTCATGTACCAACCCTTTTGCTCAACATTTTCTGGAATTCATAAATTCCGGTGCCTTGGATCATCTTATCCACACCCCACCAGGGGCAGCAATATCCTAGACCTGGACATTACCAACATGGGTGACCGGTGTTCCACACCAGAGGTCAATTCCTTGTTGGTCAGATCTGACCACAAGCTAATCACCATAGACATCCACATCCCACCCCCACCCCCATTAGGGAAACCACTGTAAAAAATATCTCCAAAGCCAACTTCGTGCTTCTTAAAACAAAAGTGGCAAACTTCACAACACCCATGCAGATGGGCAATAGAGGTATGACTCCTGAATCCAACACAAATGCACTTTATAAGCACTTGCAGAAGTGCATGGATTGTGCTATCCTTAACAGAACCAAGATGCTATCCTCCAAAAAAGGAAGCCAATCTGGTGGTCCCCTACCATAAACAAACTCTACAACAGAAGAAAGAAACTGTTGCAAAAAAGAGTAAAATCCCATGATTGGAGGAACTCCCTGGTCAGTCTCAGTAAGAAGCTGAGATCCCTCATAAAATCCTCTAAAGCTAGTTACGAAAACAAAATCACCACTGACTCTAAAGCCAACCACAAAGCATTATATAGCTATATCAAGAATCTCAATGGCAATACTTAAATCTGCTCTGAGTTACAGCACAACGGCACTAAATATACAGAACCAACTGATATTGTCAACACCCTGGCAGATAGGTTCAGTGCTAACTTTACCCCCTCTCACCACCTAAAGGCCCATCTCTATATCAGAAAAATGCAAAGTTTCTGTAATCATGGCTGCACAGGTAAAAACCACACTCTCCAAAGCCATGGCACCTGACAACATCCCAGGCTGTGTTCTACATGAACTACAGAATGAACTGGCACCTCACCTAAGCACCATGTTAATTTTGCAGTTCATGTAGAACACAGCCTGGGATGAACTACAGAAGGACCTGGCACCCCACCTAAGCACCATGTTCAATCATAGCCTCACCTCAGGCTTTGTGCCCACTGAATGTAGCACAGTGACGGTTATCCCATTCCACACAGGGGGAGCAACCACGGACCCTGGGAACTACAACCCCATTAGCCTAACGAGCCTGGTCTGCAAGGCCATGGAATGTATCATCATGGAACTTATAAACAAAAACATTGGTAATCTCCAAACTCTTGACCCCACCCAGTTTGGGTTTGTAAAAGGAAGATCATGTCTCCTAAACCTGATAGACTTCTTTGAAGCAGTCACCAAAGCCGTAGATGAGGGTAAGGTGGTTCACACAGCCTATCTAGATTTTTCCAAGGCTTTTGAAGCTATCCCCCACTCTGGAATTATAGCTAAACTCACTAAACTAGGTATAAATCCCTATGTCACAAGATGGGTTGCCAACTGGCTCACTGACAGAACCCAAACTGTGAAAGTAGCAGACTCCAAATCCAACTTCAGATCAGTGAAAAGTGGAGTACTACAGGGTCCAGTCCTGGGTCCTTTCCTGTTTGGTATTTACTTTTCTGAAGTACAGGCTAACACAGAAGGTCTTTGGCTAATGAAGTTTGCAGATGACTGCAAACTAGGAGCCATAATCAAAACTCCTAATGATGTGGACATCCTACAACAGGGCCTCACTGAGACATATGCCTGGTGTCAAAGCCATGGCCTTAAGCTCAATGCCAAAAAGTGCATTGCCATCCCCTTTGGTAAAAACTCTGTACCCATGAGCTACCACATAGGTGGTAGTCTACTTAACACCGAAAGTGTGATACTCTTATCTTGGGATATCTTGGGATACAGGTGGACAGTAGTCTCTCCTTTGATAATCACATCTCCACAGTAGTCAGGAAATCCTTCTATGTTGCACACCTCATCACAAAAGCTTTCTCATCCAGGAAAAAAGAGGTCATTGTTCCCTTCTACTCGTCACTCATTAGACCCATTATAGAGTACAACACCCCTTTTGGTATGTACCTCACAAGACATCTGCAACAACTGAAAAGGCTGCAGAAATACCTCACAAAGAGGATTACTGGCCTCAAACAGATGCCCTCTGCAGATCGTCTCAAAAAACTCCAGCTTTACTCTGTCGCATATCGCCTACTCAGAGGCAATCTCTGCCTAACATACAAAGCTATGTCAAACCCAGAGTTGTTGGACATGCTCCACTTAAAGAAATCCCAATCCCTCCGAGCTACATGCTCTAGGGACCTAAACCTTGTCACCACAATAAACAGAACATGCTGGAGGGATAGATTCCTGTCCCAGAGACTTCTCATACTCTGGAACAGGCTACCTATCTATGTCAAACAAAGCTCCTCATTAGCACTCTTCAAGAAAAATCTTGATGATTGGATGGGAAATAGGAAATTCACCCCAGGGATCACCTTTGTAGCTCTGCTCAACAGGGGCACAGGAAAATAATTTTCTTGGGTGGTGAAAGCCAGGGTACCTATTTGGCTTGGCTTATATAGGCCCTAGGGCCAGTAGCCTAGTACCTACCTATGAATCTATGAACCTATGAACAAACTAGAAATGGGTAAGGAAGTAAGTTATTATTTTTATTGCATGTCAGTTGCTGCAGATGAGAGATTCTTGTAATTAAAGGATTTAAGGATTCAATTTGTTTGGATTGATTTTTCTGTGTTTCAATGTGAGACTTTTCTGCTTTTAGTTACTTTTAAGTCACCAGCTTTTCATTTCAGTATTTATTTTATCTGTGAAACATTGTCTTTTTCCGATTTTTACCTGTTGTTTGCCTATTGTGGATTTAATAAAAATAGGAAATTAATTTCCTGATGTGGTCTAGATTTTAAGATTTTAATATTAACTTGATACATGGAACAGGTACCTATGGCAGTGGTTTAAGGGAAAAAGCCATCTCTATAGCCTAGTTGACCCAAGTTGAATTACTAGCTTAAAACTTTTGTCAGTGCAGGCAGGGAGGATAGTTGCCCATCGGGGGAGGGGGGGTTGGCTGGACAGTTAGATAAAGCATCACAGTTGGTCCATGATTGAGGCCACAGATGAATAGGGGGCGATGTCTATGGTGGGATAAGGCCTTGACTGAATTGCATAAGGTAGCATGAACTACATGCTACAAAGCCCCTTCAATATTATCCCCTGGGTCATAATGAATGTGTGTGTGTTTGTGTTTGTGTGTGTGTGTGTGTGTGTGTGTGTGTGTGTGTGTGTGTGTGTGTGTGTGTGTGTGTGTGTGCGTGTGTGTGCGTGTGTGTGCGTGTGTGTGTGTGTTTGCGTGTGCACATGTGTTTTTGTGTTGGGGAGATCAGGCCTTATGAGGAAACATTTCTCACAAACCTGTATGATGTTACTAAAGGAAGACTTACCCCTGGATTCAAGAAGCTCAGCGCAAGGTTGGTTTTAACCTTGCGCCGAGCATTCTCACTACAGATGGTGCAGCAACTCCATATGAATATGATGAGGGCACACCGCCGCACCCTCGAAATGCACAGAAAATGTGTGCAAATGCAGTGGGTGTGTACAAGTGCTCTACGGAGACATAAACATGCCCCGATAGTTGCAAAACCTACTATGCCTACTATGCCTCTAATAGTAAGTCTGTAATTCAGTGTCCGTGGATTCCAAAATGTATGCTAAGCATACAAGAGTGTCCACAAACAGTGAAATAAAATCAAAGTAGTAAACACACAAGCACGTAGAGGAATGTTGAGCCCTGTCCCTAGAACTTTCACAATTAGATTCCCCATGTCCCTATTATACATTTGAATTGCTGCAGTATCAAAGGTGTAAGCAAAGCGCATCAGGTTTACGTGTCGCTGCCCTCCACTGAGCGTAGCTTACACATGAAATTCATTCAAATAGAGAAAAACATGCGGAATCAATGTAAATGTCAATAGTGTAGTGTTTAGAGCATCTGCTTAATGAACAGGCATTCACGGTTCAAGAACAACAATAGCACATATCATTTTCCATGTGGAATGAATGTCGTGTTGCTGTAAAACTGACATACATACATACATAAGAGTATCGCATGAGATATTTAACTTAAATATCATTCAATCAAAGTGGCACTGTCATAATGAATAAGGCACCAATAAGCAGGTGTAAGCACAAATAAGCAGCAGTAAACATATATAAGTACCAGTAAGCAAGTCTGAGTGTACTTGCACGGGTCTAAGCAGTGCCCAGCATAGGAAATGTATATAAGTATATATATATATATATTTATATATATATATATATATATATATATATATATATATATATATATATGAAGAAAGAATGACATATATATATATATATATATATATATATATATATGAAGAAAGAATGACATAACAATAAAGCATACAAAGGGAATGAGAAGGGAATCAACAGCAACCCCAGTATTATATAGCGCTGTCAGCATATGTCATATCAAGCTGGGCAGGAGTGAGCAAAGCACTGCTACTCACACCACAGACAGGATACTACCAGTAGGAGTAACATTGTTAATCTGCTAAGTCTACTTTTCACACAGAGGGTAGTCCCCGGTGGGATTACCCAAAAATTGATAGGCTATTTGGTCATCCAACCATTATACAAGCAAGGGCAGGTATGTTCAAGGACTAAATAGTGGGAGAGCCTGAGAATACATGGGTCAGGACAACATACGTGTAGGGCCCGTAATGCCTGGGAGAGGGCAATGTGTGCAGGTGTGGAGGTGTGTCATGGCTGCGATAACAACTGGACAATGGATGGTATGTGTGTATGTTGAACTCGGGTGGGGTGGAGGAACTATGGGTATGAAATTATCAAACCACGCGTGCCAGGGTTGGATGGGCTGGTTCTAATTGGACCACCCCATGGAGGTCAGCAAGTTCGTTATAAGTATATATGCATACACACATGCAGACATCTATATGTAGAAGTACATTCTCTGTAACACATTCATTCCATTTGCAGACATAAATAACATGAATGTGCCCTTACAAACCTCGACAGTAGATAGAATAATAGGTGTTGCATAAGAGGGAGGGGATGAAGCTGCTAAAACACAGAAGTGTGTACAATGTCCGAAGTTAGTGCTGTGCTGAAAAAGATCAAATGTGAGGACTTTCCCACACATGGAATCATTCCTGTGATCTGCCTGCTACGGCAACGCCAATTACTGAACTGGTCTATTTGTAAAATAAATACGCTGATAACATACATAATTAGGCTCTCATGTGTAACGTGTGCATTACTACATAGTTATACTTATTAATTTATTGTAGTGTCATGTTAACGGGAGTAAGGATGTAATGAAGTACAGAGTCTAATCTTGACATCAAGACATGCATGTCCCATGTGGGACAACCCAAAAATTGCGAATATTGTCCTTTTGGTCGCTCATGTCACCAATGTTTGTGGACTAAAAGTTTGGGAGTTCTGAGGATATGTGGAGTGAGTCAACCAATGGGATGGGTCTACAGGAGTAGGGAGTGGCCAATTTGTAATGGTGTGGGTACACCGCAAATCCAACTGGAGAATGGATGACTGCAGTGTTAGGGAGGTGTTGGGGTGGGTGCTTGGGGAACCAGGAGAAATGGGTATATGGGTATATATGCAAACGAAGCAGCAGAGCAATAGTGTATTGTTTAGAGCAACCACCTAACGAACAGACATTCCCGTTCCAAATCCCACTGCATCACATACCATTTGACATCAGTAATCTGTACATGAACATATTGCGACATCTGTCCGCTGTATAACCTGCAAAATAGCATGTAAAAGTTAACTAGAGCGAAGTGTCAGTGTCATAATGAATAAGGCACATTGTAAGCAGGTTTAAGCATATATAAACACCAGTAAGCATGTGTAAGTGTGTTTGCGCAGGGTATGCATTGCTTTACAGACACACACGTATATATATATATATATATATATATATATATATATATATATATATATATATTTATATTTTATATATATATATATATATATATATATATATATATATATATAAATATATATATATATATATATATATATATATGTATGTATAGTTGCAGACATATACACATATATATATATATATATATATATATATATATATATATATATATATCTCTATAAGAATGACATATGTTCACAGGCTATGCCAATGAAAGTGAGGGGGCCCAAGCAAGAAACATGAAACATGTAGCATGACCTTCCACCCCTCCCAGCCGGACATGGAAAACATACACACAAACAATGTAAAGAGTCCACTGCTCCCCAGACCACAGGTAGGATATAACCGGGAGGGGGTACACAGTGAACCCGTGAATTCTAATCTTGGAACACAGACAGGAGCATCGCTTGTGGGACACCCCAAAAATTGGCAAGACCAAAAGAAGGTGATAAACCAAACATTCTAAATGGGGTGTATACATACCCAGAATACAAGGGTGGGAAATCTGATGACCCATGGGTCAAGACAATTGTATGAAATGGGTCCTGTGAAGTGGAGAGTGGGCAGCGTGTAGTGGTGTGTTCAGAATCGACCAGGACCCAGAGTAAGGATGTGTGCTGTAGAGGAGGTGCTGGTGGGGGAACTATGGGTAGCTACTTATGGGTCTAGGTGTGCAGGTGTTGGCTGATGTGGGCCTATATGGACAGCCCCAGGGATGTAAGCAAATGTGTTCAATGGGCAGAGGCATTGCCCAATGAGCAACCACACCCACTACCAGTCCCACTGCAGCAAAGTGTAAGCTATATGGCAAGGAACGGAATAACCAGATGTAGATGTATATATGTAGAGGTATGTGTGTGTATATCTACCCATAGTGACATAGAGATAAGCCTCTCCCTCTCTGTAGTACAAATGAATACATACAGAGACAGAATACATATACATACCCACATATAGATATATACATATGCAGACACCGATAGACCCATATGTTGTTTTATACATACATACACACACATATATATATATATATATATATATATATATATAGACAGCAATATATAAATATATACATGTATGCATGCATATACAGATATATCTGTATATATATCTATATATATATATATATATATATATATATATATACATGTGATTGTAAATATACACATGTATATAGCTAGGATATGATACAGCAGTTATGAGTTACATATGTTCACAGGCCGTGCATATCAGGGTGAGGGGTCCATTAAACAAACGTGTAACATGTAGCATCAACCCCCCCACCACACAGCTAGGCCGGTGAGACATACAGACACACAATAAAAGTAAACACACCACTGTTTCCCAGACCACCGGCAGGATACTACCAGTGGGAGAGACTTGCCAGGTCTAATCTTGAAACATAGACATTGATGTCCCTTGTGGGACACCCAAAAATGAATGATCATCGGAGTCAGTCCCAGTAATGATTCATCAAACCAGGCTGTAGACGTACATGGACCAGTAGGTTGTGCAAGCCTGATAACCCATGGGTCGACACAATGTACGACATGTGTCCTGATATGCGGAGAGTGGGCAGTGTGTATTGGTGTGTTTATACCCCACCTGCACCCACAGTAAGGATGAGTGCTGTAGAGGAGGGGTAGATGGGGGAACTATGGGTATGCAATTATGGGCCTAGGCGTGCAGGTGTTGGCTGGCACAGTCATATTAGGACTGCCCCAGGGATGTAAGTAATACTCCAAAATGGGCATAGCTGATGCCCATACCTCTCAACCCCTAAGAGCAAATCCACTGGACAGGACATAAACCATTGGGGGAACAAATAGGGACCATACCTCTGAAATGTTCCCGATTTCCAGGGACTTCCCTGGTTTCGACTCAGTTTCAAACTCTGTCTCACTTAATCCCTCCTAACAACTAGTGACTTTTGGAGGAAAGGTGGTGAATTACATGTAATGAATAATGACAACAATTAAGAGTTATAAACATCATTTACCTCGGAAAATGTGTATGAATTCATATGCTCTGAGTCTGTCAATGTGTCAGGTTAATAGCACTAATAATTTAAATGTATCCCTGATGTTGTTATGATGTGTCACTGATTCAGATGATATTTTTCCCCAGTCGTATCAGAGGCCTGATAGGGACAGAAAGCACATATTCCACTGACAACCTTAGAAAGATGATAGCATATTAGGTATGCAGTAGCATGACTCAACTGAAGGACGTGGGTTTCAAAACTCAATTACTTGTTTGTATTGAACAGTGTCAGTTCCCATGTATTAGCCAGACAGGTGCAGATTGTAAGAGGAACACACCAATATTATGAATCAAACTCTGGACAGGCAGCGGATTCCGTACAGTCAAACGGCATGCTTTCACCTAATGGGCAGCCATTCCCAATACTGTAGGCATATAATCCAATGTAATAGGCATCACAAGGTAATATCGTAGTCCTCACTCCCACCCAGGGGTGTGAGTGTTAGATGCAAACACCAAATGCACTGCATTTGCAAGTGCGGGAGCACGCAGGTGTAAGCCTGTTTGGCCACCAGTATGCAAGTATTACACTGGTGAAGCAATGTAGAGGCTGACTGTAAGAAACTGCAACCAGAGGTTAGCATTGCTTAGCTCTACGCAAACCCATGCACACCTGCTCACAACTGCTTTAATGCTTTAGTGTGCCTTAATCACTCCGCATTCAACGGCCTTGTTCTGCCCAGCAACAAAATAAACAGACTCTGCAAGGCTCGAAACCAGGACCCCGCACACACAGCTATTGTGATTTACCGCTAAGCCATGGCAGATATACAGACATCAGATCTTATCACAATCATATCATCCAATGCAGTCATTCAAGAGTATAGGAAATGTATTCCATCATGTGGATGTATATGTATGTGTTTATGTCCAGATATAGATACATATATATATATATATATATATATATATATATATATATATATATATATATATATATAGATATATCAAGAACATCCCATGTGACAACAAAGCATTACAAAGGAATGAAAAGGGAAACACCAACAATGCCTGTATTATGTAGTGGTGTCCTATGTAATATCAAGACTCCCTCAGACAGGCATGTGTCATTAATACACACAAACATTTGTACATTGGCCAAATACATCACTCTGTGCATTTTATTTACATTAACACAACAGTTCCTGTCCAATCATTATGTGAGAACAATACTCTTGCAAGGTGCTGTGTGCAACATCATCATCATGGAAAAGGTAAATGGGGTAACATAGAGGGACCGGTAGTGTTTTGTGTACAATGGGGTCATCTGCATCATGTGTACCTGTAACCTTTAGGAGTCATGTGCATACCAGGATCATGTGCCTGAGAGACAGGGGTGAGGACAACTGGAGTATGTTGTGATGCATATTAAAAGGGTTACATGTGTCCAGTGGACATGTGTGTGAAATGGACAGCTATGTATGGGGCAAATGTTGTTCTAGGAACTGATTGGCCTTTTGTTTTCATAGGATGAGAGTGGGATGTTGGGGAAGGAGAGTAGGTATGCTCGTGGAGGATAGATTGGGTAGGATGACAGACAAGACAGCATACAGGGTCGGTATATGACACGTGGGGGGGATACACCTTGGACGGGGAGGGGTGTTCGGCAGTCACAAGCCCATGAACCCCCAGATGGAAACAGTGGGACGGAGGTCACCAGCCATGGGCAGCCACCACTGCACCAAAACAGCCGCAAAGGTGGCAGTGCTGGGTGCTGTCTAGGAGGGGCAGGCTCACCCTGTAAATGTGACACTCTGCCCTCGAGCTGGCATATCTGGCCTCAAAACCCATTATTAAGCCCCCTATGTACCACGTCTGTGACTGTACGACAGCGGACATGTTCCTGTCTGGACCTGCTCCCAGGGGGGACAAGCCCCATCCTCAGTGGCGGTTCCACCAGAAGGTGGTGCAGAGCCAACAGAGGTGGAGGTCCAAGGCTGGGCCTCAGATGTGCTGGTGCCCAGTGCCATGGCCAGCTGAAGTGGGACAGGAGGTTTTGCCAGGACTTCCAAACCCATACAGCCTATGGTGTTGCTGTTTTAACACAGATATGGCTTAGTAATAATCAACAGCATTCAAGATTACTTATAACAGCATGCATAGATATGACCATCAACCCAACACAACAGATGGTATACATTTGCAGAGGGAGCCCAACACATGCATATATACTTCATGACATCTGTACAAAGTGTAGAAGACTTGTGACTGCAGCTATGAATAGTGGCCCATTATTGGCATGTCACTGAGAACCCCAGACAGTGTCTGTCATACCACTGTTTCATGTGACATATGTCCAATCAGTGATGCGATGGCAGTAACTCATCACTATCACCATGTACTGACTACAATCCTCACACTATGCTCCTGCAGTTCACACAGATGTGTGTTCAGTGAGTAACACAGGAAACAAATGGTTCCACACACTGACCAGTCCACAGATGGCCCTAGAGATGGGGGTTCCCTCACAAACAGAGCACTGTCTTGTCAGTTTTAAAACATGCAAAATAGCCATTACCACGCACAACTTGTTAAACTGGCAGTAGTCTCAATGAAGCATAGCTACACTTACATGCTGTAGTCATGTATGGCACATCACCCTACTGTCTTTAGGCTATTTCCCACTGTGTATGTTGTTTGAGGAACATCCAGATATAATCTGTGATTCCGTTTACCAAACACCAGATCCAGGTACCACTCACAGCGACTGTCATGGGCAAACACAAAACATGATGTTCCTAGATATTGTACTGTGTTTCCATGCAATTGGCTAAGGGAACATCATCACAGCTGATCCATATGCAGTCAGCTAGAGGAGAACTGCAATAGGTGCAGAGGCCATCACCTGATCATGACCATCACTTACAAAACACAAGCTGCTGCTGAGCAGGTTTACAACTCCACATCCACCAGAGAGTGTGTGGGAGGGATAGACAGAGGCAAAGTACATCAGAGAAGGGCTTGGAGACTAAAACCTAAGCATCGTCTGTCACACACCTACCAGTACAGGGGTTCAAACCCCTGATGGACTAGTCATTACTATTACAAGTGCATGCAGTTACTCCATGTGCCACACACCTGACATGTTGGTGTGCTGTAAGAACATATATGTGTGCTGGTGAGCGACATCTGCAACAGAGATATAGTAGACATACATTAGGTATAGCACACATGGCTGTCCATGTGAACAGATGTCATTGTCAACACAACCACACTCTGCAATGGACTCACATTCACACACTTTGCCAGGCCCACAAATACACTTCCTAACTACTTAGTTTGCCACACTGCAGTAATGCACTGGTACTACTTGCACCACAGGGGATATCTGGAGGTTCTATGGGCTAGGGCATGTGAATGTGTCTGACATCAGTCAGTATGCCAATGGGAGTTATACTGGGTGTGACTGTGGTTGGGAGCATCATACCCTACATGCAGACATAAGTTGCCAGTACTGACATGCATGTGTGCATTGCTTCATGGTTGTGTAGTGGTTGGTTGTGCAAGATGGCTGTGCAAGACTGGGTGAGGGGTAATCCTTGGCATCACACCACCCAACAATGGTGTGTAGTGTGGTACAGGGGTGTAATGTCTGCAATGTCCCACACAGATGGGTATTTTATGAACTGTCCTGACATCCTGGTTACCATTGTGTATGGCCAATGCTTTGCAATGCATGCCATATCTGTGTTTGATAGTCCTTGACATGGACATTGCCTGGGATGTGCATGTCCCACAATAATGTACAGTGACATGTACAAGTGTACCTGGTTTGGCTGGCACATGTTGTGTACACAGACTGTTATCCTTAGATATGAAAGTACTGGCCTGGTGTGGCACGACCTGCTTATAGACAGCAGGTTGACCCTGCACCTGCATTGATAGCATGATACAGGTATTCCCTGGTGTCAGTAGCATCGGTCCATACAGGTCACATGTGTAAGGCATTGTATGGCTTCTGTGGATCACATTTGATGGCACCACATATGTTGCAGGCATCCAGTGGGGAACATAGTGAAGGCACATTATCTGCAATTATGTGTCTATTGTACTGCTGTACAGGGTGCCATGCCCTCTGCAGCCCACTGCAATCACACCATGCCTACTATCTATCATCAATGTGCAGAGTACTAGCAACATAGCAGGATATTCTAGGCAAATGTGTTAGTGTATGACACATGGGTTCAGAACGTATTCCAGGTAATAATAGGGTTGCATACTTTGTTCACCAGACCTTTTGCCAGATGTAGGGGTATGGCTTGCCAAACCAGTCCCTTGGCTGACTGACATCTGTACCCCTCGTGAGGTGGACATTGTGACATATAATACGGACACCATATAGGAAAACTACAAAATCCACTCCCCAACATGTCCAGTGGTTAGACACTCACAGCCACCTCCACACAGGCTCTGACTGTCAAACACACACACACCTGCCATGTCTTGGAATAGAACCCCTACCTAACTAGTTCTTCACACTACAGCATTATGCAGTTACAGCACACACACTGCAGAGATTACTGGGTTACAGAAGTCCCAGAGGTGTATTTCTAGGTGGGTGACATCAGCAGGATTGCCAAAGGTGGTTATGTAAATTGTGAAGAGTGTGCATACTCTAAAAAGCATTGTTCCTTTCTCAGGCAGACACACACACATGGTCTGTCTTGGATTAAAACACCTACTAAACTAGTTTAGCACACTACAGGATTACAAAGTTACAGCACATGCCATGGAGATTACTGGGTTACAGCAGTCCCAGAGGTGTATTCGTAGGTGGGTGACATCAGCAGGATTGCCAAAGAAGGGCATTTCAAGTGTACTGCGATTTGTACATGTCTGTTACCTGCGTGTACGCACTGCTTACTGTCATGAATACACATTTACACCTGCTTAAAAGTGTCTTATGCAGCCCTAATTGACAGTATCAACAAGGCTTTCAGGTCTTCAACCCTGGACCATGCACACTGAGGTCACTGGATGTACCACTAAGCCATCTGGGTTGTATACATGTTGCAAAGAGTCTATAATGCACATCTTACTACAGGTATTCTACAGTACTGAAAACAAATGGGACAGTCACTTTGTGTACATATGTACAGTACCCTTGAATGTACTGTGCTCTGTGAAACAACAAAGACAAGTCTACATCTGTACAACTGTCATAACTACACACACACACACACACACACACATATATATATATATATATATATATATATATATATATATATATATATATATATATACACTTATGGGATGTGTACACACACACACACACACACACACACACACACACATATATATATATATATATATATATATATATATATATATATACACACACACACGTCTGAACACCCTTTGTGACACAGAAGGGTTCCAAAGGAACTGACGTGTACACAAAACGGAGGTATCTCTTATGTTATAACATTTAAATCTTAAGCAGTTCACCAGAGAAGGGATGTTTGTTGTGTATGTGGAGTTTGGGGTGGGGAATGATGGCTAATGTAATCTACCCCAGGGACTGTGGAGTTAGGGTGGGGGAATGATGGGTATGGACTTAAACCCCAGCGACCACTTCTGTGTCACCGCTCGACAGTGGCACAGGAAAATAACATACCCAACTGTAGTCATGCTTGACTATGTATTCTTTACCATTCCTAACTATGTAATATTTTGTAGACACCGGTCACCACAGATGGCTACCATGGTGTGCTAAATGACATTACACATGTGTATGCCTGGCTAAGAGTAGGCACACACACAAACATGCACACACTTGCCAGTATTGTTTATACATGTCTTTCCTATGTAAAGGTAACTAGTACAGTGGTATGCAGTTGGGGTATGTGCCACAGAACACATACAATTACACTTACTCTGATTCCACTTCGGAGCTGGGTGACATCACAGGATTGATTACTTGCAGTGCGGAGGGGGGAAGAGAGAGGTTTAGCAGTTGACAAGGATAAAGGCCAGTGCAAAAGGAGGTATCGCTTTGGAATGCAGAAAAACCCGCTCTCATGACAGGATGCAGACACAAATCCACACACACACTCAGGCATTTGCTGAGACACACACAAACACATGCACACAGTTGCCAGTGGTGGGATCAGAACTCCTGCCTATCTACAGATCACGATTACAGTACTACGCAGTTATGAGACACACCACAGAGATTACACATTCCAAGGCAGTCAGACTGTCCTTCTAAGATTGAGGACAACAGGGAGACTGACAGTCATGAGGTACATAGCTGTAGAATTGTGTGTTTAAACTAGGTGTCCATTACAACCTGTATGCACAAACAAGACACATTATCTGCAGGTAGGTCTGAGAGGTATAGTTGTAGCACAACAGGAACCTGAACTGGAGTATGGCCATCTGTGGAATGGACAACTACTATCACTATACAGGGTTACAGTGGGCATGCTCATACATTTAGTAGCACAGGGCCATTTGGGATGCACTATGACTACAACTACACAAGGTTATACTGGGCATACTCATACACTTAGTAACAAAGGGCTTGTTGGATGCACTGACTCAAATTACACAAGGTGGCAGTGGGTACGCTCATACACTTAGTAACACAGGGCTGTTTGGGATGCACTCCGATTCCAAGCACAGAAGGCCACAGTGTGCATGCTCATACACTTACATGTACAGAACATGTTGTAATGGACTCCTATTGTAAACACACAGGTTTTCAACTATGTACATCTTACCTATCAGTATATATGCACATCATACTGGTTTACTACCCGATACCTGTATGTGGCCTGTAAATGATATATCTGTGTCTGTGCTCTGTGATACACATGCATACATGTACATGAAGTACTGACATATATATATATATATATATATATATATATATATATATATATGTTAAGTATACACATTCATGCATGTGTGGACGTGGCAGACAATAGGTTACCTGGGACACACAGGTGGATGCTACCTACAGCATGTGTCACACACCTTGCTGCCCTGAAAGGTATACATTGATAGCAGGTTGTGGACAGTGGCATTATACATGGAACAGTAGCATGTGCAAGCATAATGTGTGAGCCACATTGTGTAATGGTACTGAGGTGCAGGTGTCAAGATGACCTCTCCTGGCTGTGTTAGTAGTTGTCATTATTAGCAAGACTGCTACCCTAAGTATATCTCACATTGGTCATCTGTCACCTTACATGAGGCATTTGCTACAAGCACATTACTGCCACTCGCAGTGATGTCATGGTACGAGTGGCAACTGCTAGACCAAAACAATGAGCCAATGTCCTGCTGTTATTATGAGGTTGTCCAGTGTCTGTCATTCTGGGCTGTCATGACTGAATGACAAGCCTTCAACACAGAGCACATGCATCCATGTTTCATATGTGTGTGGATAATACCTAGGTCACATTTACCCATATAGCCGCATTCCAAGGCAAATGCCCTACACCCAGAAGTAACACCCTGACACCTACAAGACAATTGCATTGGATGCTTATGCTAAGCAGTGTTAGATGTGTGGCTTTAGTAATCCATTTGCTCAATGTAGAACCTACAGTGGGGAATACTGACATCTGTGCAGTGAGGAACACCTGGCTAAAGGCTCTGTAGTGCACAATTGCATTACCACCATATAACTCAGATCCAGACATGTGGGCCATAAAAGTGGTATGGACCATTCCAGGTGGTGGTGTACACATATTCATAAGGGCTGCTCACATGTAAATACCACTACTCTGACATAATGCATCACAGATGAGTCAGGTACAGGTGACAGTGGCAAATGCTGCATTCTAGGTTGCATCCTCATATACCTCCACCACCACCACCTTGTCCCCAGACTACCAACACACATCCATATGTGGTATGACATAGTATGGTAGACCACCAGATAACCCTTGATTGGTGGACTGTACCTAGGCCTACATCAACTGTGCAAAGTACCCATGTACAGACACAGCTGCCTAATTTGTTATGCAATGCAATAATACCACTGTTTACAACCAGCTCAGTTGTACACATACCAGGGTCCCTCAGATGTTGTCAGCATTAACACGGTCGACTGTTGCTGTACACCAATAAGCAACACCCTTATGGTTGGATATGACCTAACTATACCTGCCCTGGATATGTACATCCCACACTCATTCAACATAAATGACATTACCATAGCTTTCGTTATCCTTTCTACATACAGGTGACTACAGTCATTACACACATGCACATGGCAGATAGCATGCTAACAGTACATAAGATTTGATATCTATGTTAACAGAGGTAATATTCCCTCCCTACTGGTCACCCACGACACCTATCATATCATACAACACCCCATGTGGCATGTATGTCATTAGACATGTCAACCTAATGCAATGCCTACAAAAATACTCACATAACAGGATCATAGGACCTACACAAGGCCTGTATTGACAGACCCAGGGAAATCCAGCTCTGTTCTGTATGTTCCTGAGTAGTCACAGGTGATATGTTCATGACATGTACAGCCATGTGTGGCCACAGCTCCTACATATACACCATGTCAACAATTGCAATCCATGCATGCTCTGGACATTAGCCTTAGTACCACAATAGCCAGTACATGCTGGGGTGAGATGTTTACAAGCCACAGATCTCGCACATGCTTAAATGAGTGTACTGCCTAGCTCTAACAGAGCACATTGCTGGCACTCTTCCAGTAATCACGAGGTGTGTGTGGCAAATATGATGTGCTCACTGTTGACCATTACAGTGCCCTGGCTTCACCATGGCACTGTCAAGTAACAGTTTGTAGGAGCATGACATGGAATAATGCTGTGCGTGTCTCGCTGATATGTGCTGTTGTCATATATGTACACTTGGCTACTTGGTGATAGTGGTGGTGTCCTACCAGTGCATGAATACAATATCCATTATGGTGTAATGCTCAGCTATGTTTCACAGATGGTGTGGGGAAGGTGTGGAATGTATCCTCTGGACCTGTTAGTGCACTTACTGATGTAGACCGCATATGTGTACATGTATTGATGTTTGTGTAGATTCCATGTGTGTGCAGTGTCTGATGTCTGAAGGTGACTGTTGTCTTAGTACATCATGCTGTTGCAATTCAGCCTCAACATTGCCAACTGTATATGGTGATATGCTCTAAGTACAGTAAGCCATACATGAGGTATGGACAGATGTTTGGATATGACTACTAAGTGGTGGGGCTTCTTTGCAGATGAATGATTACTGAGGACAGCTCACTGATGTGTTACAACCATTTCTACAATAATCTGTGTAACTGCTAAGGTCAGGTTTTGCTAACTGAAGTGGAAGACAGACAATGTAGAATGCTGTAAGGGTGACACTGAAGGCAAACCTCATGACACCTGTAACAGTAATACCTCCCCTATGCATATATTGTGCATATATCAGCATAGTTGGCAAAGGAAAGAACCAGTAAGCTTTGTACTGGATGCGATAGTGCTGTACCTCTGTAATACCTATCATGAGATAGGCAGGTGTTTGATTCACAGTACTGGCATGTGTGGGTGTGTGTGTGTGTCCATATATGTCAGTTATGGTTGGGAATACATCCCACATGTTTTCACTCTCCTGAACACTGTTGTTGACACCAGTACAGAGTGAAGTGTAGAAAGAAAGGCATAGGTAGGTGGTTGAACCCCACACATGGAAAGTGTCTGTATGTGTGTGACATAGGTGTATATCTTTGTGAATGCCACAATGTGTGTGTGTGTGTGTGTGTGTGTGTGTGTGTGTGTGTGTGTGTGTGTGTGTGTGTGTGTGTGTGTGTGTGTATATGGCTGTCCCGTTCCTGGAGTGAGGCTGTATTTTACCATAGTGAAATGTTAATGCCCCCTCCCCCATCCACTCAATGCAATCTAGCATCCCTGTTGATATCAATCGTAGACGGGCATTCTAGCCACCTGTTAACATGTACACCCTGGGGTGTGACCTGTTGTTACCATAGCCTACTGATGGATCCCCCTCCCCACATACACTCACTGCACTGTAGTATCCCTGTCGATGTCCTTGATCTTAGGCCATTCCAACCACCTGCACATGTGTAATCTATGTGGTGCATCTTGTAATTGCGTAGTACTATAATAATGATATGCACATAGGCAGGGGTTCTCATCTGAACACTGGCAACTGTGTGTCAGAGTGTGTGTTACTGTGTCTGTGAATCCCTGAGTGTGTGGGTGTGTCTGTGTTTGCATGCTGTCATGGCAGTGGGTATTACTGCTTCCCAATGAGAAGCCACTATTTCCACTGGCCTTTACCATTGTCATCTGGCATACCACTCTTTTACCTCCTCCCCACTCCAGGTAACTATACCTGTGATGTCACCCACTATGGATGTGACGGCTCTGAATATAGTAGCTTACTACACAGCTATCATGCTCTTGGATCATTAGAACAGTAAACAATTGAAACATGGGAGAATATAACTGTGATGTGGAAGCTACAAAGTGCATGCAGGTATTGTCATACTGACCTGTGGGTAGTCAACATGTACATATGGGACACTAACCGCAAACACCGACATCCCCTGGCACATGCAACTGCACCTGAAAGAGGAAGGCAGAACGTCAAGATCAACATGCTGTTAGTGTTGTGACATTTGATACATATTGTCAAACGTACAAAATGCATTCTAAAACTGTAATACATGGCATGTGTGCTGCCTGTCAGCACTACTCAACAATATTAATCTACAATTGTCTACCTAGTATGTTCACCCTGTACATCAGACCATATGAGCATGTCCCTGCACCAATGGTGTGAATGACAGGGAAGTGGCACAGGCATCATCATATGCACAGGGTGATAATGTTTGCCAGAGGCCTAGGCTGCGCCATTGGATGACATCATGTTTGTGTGTTAGGGCCTCTGATATCATTGGGCATGTGTGGATGTTATGTGTGTGTGTGTGTGTTGAGTTGCCCTACATTTGTTTCCGGTGTGTGTGTATGCATGCACAAAGGTCTGGCATGTGGCTGGCCTACACAGGAGTAGTACCGACAGCTTCAGACTGTACAAGGCAGGTTTCACAGGTCACGGTGTCCGGCCATGGCCATGTGACCTGTGCCTGCCAGGGATTGCACGGACACTGCCAGGCAGAGGTCCAGATTGGGTATTGTCCGATAACACATGTCCACTGGAATCGTGTCCCTTTTGGGACCGTCCAGGACTAAGTGCATGTTGCCTGCTGTTTCCTGGTGTGGACTGCATAGGACCAGCTGCACTGCTGCTGCTACAGCCACTATGGGAGCAGGCATGTGCAGTAGCATGTTCATGTAGACCTTCAACAGATGATGTAGCTGACCTATGTCCATGTGCCCGATGCCTCACTCCCACCAGATGTGCCAGCACAGACATTCCACTCTCGAGGATTGACATGCAACAGTCAAGGACTCCCACCATTGTCACCCAATTGTCTTTCCAAAAGATCTGCAAGATGATGGTGAGCATTTGCAAGTGCCTGGATATTGTCAGTTAATGAATGGACAGTAGCCCTCTGAAGCCTCAGACCTTTTCTGTTGTGCCATTCAGCACATGCCTGTACCTCCATTACAGCCTAAAACATGCATCTGGTGACTCCAGCTGATGTGCTTTGTCTCGCAGGGGCATGTTGGCCAGTGGTCCTCCTACTAGCAGCGCTGGGCGCATGCCTGTGTGGGATATCACCAGTCAGTTGACTGGGATCATGGTGTGCAGGCACACCTTCCATAGTCTCCACACTTCCCTGTTCTATGCTACCACCCACCAACTGTCTTTCCTCTACGGCTAGTGGTGATGGGGTATGTGTAGGCAGGGGAACTGTGTGCAAGGATGAGGGGGGACAGGTGGAATGGCAACCAATGGCAGAGATTCAGCCCCTGAGAACCCTGCCTGTGCATCAATCATACTATCATCATCACTGCTAGCCGCTGTGGGGACACTAACATCAGGTGGACCGCAGGAGGGCAATGTACATACATCAACACCTGTGAGGGGAAGACAAGAACTATACATTACAAGTTATACCAGACACACAGACAGAGACACACAGACAGAGGCACACACACACACACACACACACACACACACACACACACACACACACACACACACACACACACACACACAAAGACACAGACACACACACACACACAGACAGAGACACAGAGACACAGACACACACACAGACACACACACACACACACACACACACACACACACACACACACACACACACACACACACACACACACAGACACACACACACAGACACACACACACACACACACACACACAGACACAGACAGACAAATAGACAGACACACAGACAGATATACACACACACACAGACACACACAGACAGACACAGACACACACACACAGACACACACAGACACACACACATGCACACACACGCACACACAAGCACACACAGGCGCACACACACACACACACACACACACACACACACACACACACACACACACACACACACACACACGCTACATGCAGGTGATATGGCAGATGGCATTCAGCTTAGACAATTATAGTTTCAGCTTAGACAATTATAGTGGTAGTTATCATACATCCCTGAGTTGCACACAACAGCATGCATGTGTTATAGCAGATGGCATGCACCTTACACAATTATAGTGGTGGTTAGCATACATACCTGTATTGCACCATTTGTGTTAGTAGTCTATGCCCCATACCTGCAACACAATGCATGCACTTTGCACTATTGCACCGCACTGCCATGGTGTTTGCAACATACACCACATGATAACAGACCATCGCTGACCTTTGTACATCTGCCACTGATGCTTTGTGTTGGCCACTGCCCCTATGTGTGAGGACATGAGCAGTAGGGTATGTCGACTGCATACTATGTTTGCCTGAGTACTAGCTTGCATATCTCCCCCAGAGCAATGCATGTCTGTTCAACATTATTCTGCCTACCCCTGAACTGAGTCTAGACATTGTGCATGTGGCTGTACACACATGTTTGACATGGCTGTCCCTACTTTGCAATAGTGCCACAGACCAGCACAGGTTTACAGTACACTGGCCTGCTGTGTGGTGTATGACCTTGCCAATCACATGTAGTATGACATGTCGTCTGCTGACGTGTTGAATGACATGCACACGTGTAACACTATGGTGTCCTTTCCAATATACAGTACGGTAATGGTGTCCCAATGCAGGGACGTGTTATACTAACATGGGCCTTCAGCTGATGCAATGTTGTCTGTCCACCCTACAAATATGCAGGGACATACTGCACATTGAGCTGATGTACATAGCCATTGCAGGGCATCATGTGGCTTCACAATTGCTATACAGTGTGAGATACTGACACAGTTCATAGCCATGACTATGTTCACATACAATACATATCAAATGTGGAATGTGACCCACGTCACTGAGGTGTATACACACTAAACCCTAATGTGGAATGTGTGACACAGGTCACAGAAGGGTATACGGATGACACACCTGCACATCTGCAACCATATTACTGATGCCTGGCAACTATGCCCACACATGGTTAACTTAGCAGTACTCTATGTCCCACATGCCATCTGTGTACCTCACACACATGAGGAGCAGACATGACAGTGATGTCTGACACCAGCAAGGTGAATGTACCATATCTGGGGCCTGATGTGGTTGTATGTGTATGTTGTGCAACACATGTATGTATTTGGATGCTGTATAGGTGAATGCTTTCATGTCATGATAAACTCAAGATGTTCAAGACATGTTATGGGGTGGTTTCATGTTATGCCTACACAAGCTGTGCACAGGCCTGTATGATGTTTAGTGTTTCACATCTGCAATATCACCATTACACAAAGGCCATAGTTGTATTGTGTCGAGTCAATGTACAACAGGGTGTACACACATGTACATCACTTCTACTGTGTGTGTTGCTTCATGGCTCTGGCCATCCTCCATGGCCATGTGTACACATGTTCTGTCCAATGGTTGTGATGGCCATTTTATTTCACATGTCAGTGTTATTCCATATGACATACACCCACAGATGTCATATGCTCCACTGAGGACAGGGTTATACAGACAAAGGGTGGTATGTATGGTATGTGAGACATGTTTTGCAGGATAGTTGAGCAGTGTTGCAGTCAGCCCACTACATGTCATGGACATGTCAGATAGCACATGACATTGTGTGACATTCATAGCAAGGGTATAATCCACAAGGGTGTATCCTGTGGGCCGGTCATAATGCAGCTCTAACACATTTAGAGTGTGTGCACACATATGCTCTCTGTACAGTACTGTTCATATTCCCAACATGTGTAATGCTGATATGTAGTACCTGTCCCTACAGTGAAACACACCCACACCATTGTATTCACTGTTGTCCACACATCTGGCAATGACAGTTTGGAAGGTTTAGTGTAGGTGTTTCATATAGTCTTCAATTGTTTTATATGGGTAAACACTGTGATGCATTGCAGGTCTGACCAGTGTCCATTAACAGGACCACCATACATTATGTGTACGTGTGTTATGGCAGATAGCATGCAATTAATATGTTTCGTGCATTATCAAGCCTGCTAAATGATAACAATCTCACTTGACACAGGCTGCTGTTGCTGCAAAACACCAGAGGTACCTAAACAGGAGTGTCACAGCAGTAAGATCATTATCCACACCTGTGTGATAGCTACAGGGTGCAATGTCCATGTTAGCACATAAGCCAGTACAATACACTATACTATGGAGTATGCACATCTGTGCATACATAGAGTAGCAGACTATAGTATGTGGCATGTGTGCATACATGCCTTGCATATGATGTTACATTACATATTGTACAGTAACACATGTAACTATGTGAAATATAGTTGTGTTATATGTGCAGTAGTGACTTACCGGGCAACTCCAGGCTCGGTGGTTGAGAGACACCCACCTCCACAATACCAGCTAAAGCTTGTGGATGGAGGTCTGCAGGTGTCCCCAGGTTGGCCAGTAGCTCCTTGGTATATGTGAGTGGGGGCTGGGTGAGTGGCCCTCTACCTGATGCACCTTGTTCCCTGGCAATTGCATTAGCACGCTGTTTCGCCCATCTTATGAGGTCAGTGCAGTGTCAACGCACCTGCTGATAGGTGTGATTGTGACCACCAACATCATTTACCCTCCTGCAGAGTTCCTCCCACAGGGCATCCCACTGCTGTGCATCCTGTGGCACATGGCTGAAGAGTGTTGTATGGTTGTCGAGGAGGTATGGGACGAGGACTTCATCCTCCAAGCGGCTGTATGCTGGCAGTCTGCTATGTGGCATACCTGGTAGACATAATGATGGAAACAGGTCACAGTAACTCACAGAGAAGTACAGGAGTACATCTGAACATACATGTGCATCACATTTATTAAGATTACAAATACATCTTTGTAAATCTACATGACACTAACACCACTGATATGTATAAGTCACACACATTTGACACTTACTGGTGATGTGATGTTATCGCCATACATGTGTGTGTCATGTGATGACATTGCTCATACACCATGTGGATGTTGTCTTGACGGGGGCATGTCTGTTTGCCTGTACTGGTGTCTTTACCTATCAGCACATGCCTGGATGTGTTCACATTAATGCAATCGACCTTAATGCTGTTTATATGTCACATATATAATTATACATAGCCGTTGGGGACATGACCTGTGACCCTGCAGACTTGCAAGCATGTATGTGTTTTGCCATATACATCTACATGGCACTGCACAGCTGTGTAGCATCCTGCCATATATTGCCTGTGCTGCACATGTGTAACACATGGGACAATAGCTAGCCTGATGGTATTTGCAGGGTTGGATATCAACTATAGCATGTATGGTCATAGTGATCTAGTAGGCTATATGCCCTGGGCCATTTATGAGCCTAGGCAGAAAGGTTACCTAGCTGTAGGCAACAGACAGGTAAGTTTCAGTGGCCAGTTCAAGCAGTGCTGCAGAACTGATCCACTGGATTACTGATATATTTGGCATGAGGTCATCACACCATGTCACAGAGAGGGGCGATGTGCATCTTCGCTGGACAGGGATGCATAGTATGGAAAGAGTATGTTAAGTATATGGGACAGAGATCTGCCAGGCATGTTGTGATCCTCCTCTGGGTTGGACATGGCTTTATTCAGGGTAGGCTGCATGCTACATAGTGCAGCTAGGGATTGGGAACGGCAGTGTAGGCCATCTACACATGGGCAATGACCCTTAAAGGAAATATTTGATCTATTATGGATCACATGGGTGTTGAGTACGGCTGAGCAATTATCCCTATATTCCTGGATGGCACCCTGTCATGATTAGGGGTGCCACATACGACTACCTGTCTGGTGTGGTGAAGTAACTATCAAAGGAAAGAGTACTGTCCAGCTGCATCCCATACACACAGTTGCCATTATGTTGACCACTGCCTAGGTGGTAGTTCATGGGTACAGGGTTTGTAACATAGGGGATGACAATGCAAAACTTAGCTGTCAGATTGTGGCCATAAGTCACACACCACACATCTGACACACTAAGGCCCTTTTGTATTTTGAATGCAGCACACATTGAGCTGACTATTGCTCCTAGTTCATAGTCATTTGCAAACATCAGTAGGCTGATGCCTTCTGTGTTAGTCTGTGTGGTATAGATAACAAAGAGGGGGAGTACCAGGAATGAACCCTGTATTACTGTGGCTGGCACTGGTTTGATGTGCATGTATTAGTCAGACACCTTCTGTAGTGTTGGTTCTGCCAACAGTCCAGTTGCCAACCACTCCTGTGACATAGGAATATACACCTAGTTTACTGAGTGTAGTTGGAACACAGTATGAGTATTGGTGTCCTACAACCTGGCAAGGTCATGATATGCAGTGTGAATCAACCCTACTGCCATCTACATCTGTACCGAGTATCTGCCTAGTTTACTGAGTGTAGTTGGAACACAGTATGAGTGATGGTGTCCTACAACCTGGCAAGGTCATGATATGCAGTGTGAATCAACCCTACTGCCATCTACATCTGTACCGAGTACATCAAATAAATTGATTACGGTTCATGACCTTACAGACCAGACTGAGCAGGGTAGTTGTGCACTATTTCCCATTATCAATGGTGTCTCCCCCTTTGTGGGGTGTATAACTGTTGTTCTGCACCATTCATTGTGTACACAGCCTGAAATGGAGTTATGATTGAACATGATGTGTATGTGGATAGCTGAATATTCTTACATTTGTGTAGGATACATCCTGGGATGTTGACAGGTCCCATGAAAACTGTATGTATGGCTTTAGAGAGTGCAGCTTGTATCTGCATAGTCGTTATTACAGGGGCCCTGTAGTGTACATGGATATATTACTAAGAGTACCTGTTGGGGGTGGGGGTGTGGAAGTGGGTTTAGGTTCTCCAAGACCCTATCTGGATGAACAGGTGCTATTTCTGTAGGTGCAGTACTTCCCATGCCATAGTGCTGTGCAGCATGGCAGGTCTTGTTGTTGCCATTACAATTAATGACAGCTATAGAATGCTTTGTGCTTGGCCTCATAATATGTGGCTGATTAGTTTCACAGTAGCTTTGTGTGATTTTATATGGTGTATCTGCATCTTGCTGAGGCTGACAAGGGATCACCTACACTCATGTGTGTTCACTCTTGCAACAGTTACTACCTTCTGTGGCACAGTTTAAAGCATGGTACCACCAGTTTGCCTTCTTGTTTGTGTTGGGTTGAATCCTGGTTCTGTTTCAATGGCACAATCACTCACATATGTGACTGCTTAAGGTTCATTTGTGTAGGATTCAGCATTTGCACATGCATTGTCCATCAGCATAGGTGCCATGACAGTCAGCACTCTGCTCTTAGGAAACATAACATTGTTGTTGGAGACTAACTATGTGTAGCATGCTGTTAGCCCTGTTTGTGTGACTACTGTGATCCAGGTCAATGGGGTCGATGGAATCCAACATGCATTGAGCGCAGGTGTTGGTACATGAGGAGTCTTCCCAGTTCATAATGGAATAGTTGAGAGTAGCCATTATTATGGTTTTGTCTCAGACCTAATCTTCCCCATTACAACACATTATGACAGTTGGGAAATCCGCGGCCTGGTGGGTGATCTGTCTCAAGGTGCAATTTGAATTCCACTTTGGCACACAGGTAGTTGCTCAACATAATGCATCTGAAGTTATGCAAGTGCAACTAGCGTGGGGGTGTACTGGTGGGTGATCTGTCACAAGGTGCAATTTGAATTCCACTTTGGCACAAAGGTGGTTGATCAGCATAATGTATCTGAAGTTATGCAAGTGCAACTAGCATGAGGGTGTACTGGTGGGTGATCTGTCACAAGGTGCAATTTGAATTCCACTTTGGCACAAAGGTAGTTGCTCAGCATAATGCATCTGAAGTTATGCAAGTGCAAGTAGCGTGGGTGTGTACATATCCTTCAGGAATATAGACACACCTGCAGACCAATAAAGGATAATGGGCAAGAGGTGAGGTATGTGTTATAACATGGTAATGCAGCGTTGAAACATGTCTCAGCCACTGCACAGATATGTTCTCCATGTTAGGGATTGACATATGTGTGTCTGTATAGTGTTTCTGACATGCATCATTGTGTAGCGAGACCCACAGTTTATTGCTTGGCTGTCCATGTAACAGCAGTGGACCTTCACTTGAACTGTGCATGATGAAGGCACTATAGGGGAAGCATGAGCCCTAGGCAGTATCCAGATTCCCAGGGGTGACAGGTGCAGGCCCTGTCTGGCAAAGCATCATGGTCTACAAAAACAATATGAAGCACCACGACGAGTACACCTATAAGTGCTCTCACACAACAACAAGGTATGCAAGACATGAGGCAACGAGATGTATGTTTATATTCCCAGTTTATTGAAATAGCGGCTAAAAACAGCGGGTTACATGACAAGGAAAATCAAAAAAAGTTAAGCGCTTTCACCCAGCAGTCCTGGGCTTCTTCAGAACTAAAGATAGAATTCATTCTAGGTCTTTTAAAACCTTTTCTGGCGCCAAAAATTCAAAACCTCAAATTTAAAGTGATAGTTGCTACTAAACAAAATAATCCATTCCTAGTACTAATAAATATAAACATAACATAACAAAGTCCCTACTAAATATGATTTTATAGAAAAACATCTGAAATCTTGTAATGTATAACATGAAATAGTAATATAGATAAATATAATTTTAAAACAATTTATAAAAATCCATTATGTAATAAATAGTGTTTCCTAAATGAAAACTGTGTGCTAAATATATAGTATTGCTAAAAAAAATGTTTTACTTAATAAATACAATAAAATATTATTATTTGTCTAAATGATGAACTGATATATACCATATAAAATATTTCCATTCAGGGGTACATTTCTCATAATCTTACGAGAGTAATAATAATATATTAATTTAAGAGAACATTAATAAAGGTTTAACAGATATATATTCATTTAAACCTGGGGGTGTGGTAGCATCTAAAAATATTTGCCACCATACTTCCTTATAACTAAGTAAACTTTTAGTATCACCTCCTTTAGGGTCAGTTTTAATCACATGTCTCAGCCACTGCACAGATATGTTCTCCATGTTAGGGATTGACATATGTGTGTCCGTATAGTGTTTCTGACATGCATCATTGTGTAGCGAGACCCACAGTTTATTGCTTGGCTGTCCCCGTAACAGCAGTGGACCTTCACTTGAACTGTGCATGATGAAGACACTATAGGGGAAGCATGAGCCCTAGGCAGTATCCAGATTCCCAGGGGTGACAGGTGCAGGCCCTGTCTGGCAAAGCATCATGGTCTGTCAACCATGTTATCCCAGGCAGACAGATACTGGATACCCTGTGACTTGCACCACTACACTAGACAATTGTGGAATACAATCCTTTTGTCCTTGTACTGCAGTATCATTCTGGCCAATGGCAGAATGCTACCCAGGCCTTGGGACATACCAGCATGGGCTACAAGACCTGACAGTTCCTACATGTGTTTCCATGCAGTCCAGGCTACTGCATCACAGGTCCTGCACAACAACATGGAATATGCCAGAGCCATGTGTATAGTTCAAAAGGTGGTCTGAGTGTATGGGTATGTGGCTAATCATGGCAGACAAGCAGCTGACAGTATGTATGCCCTCGTATAGGTTGGTGTGTAACATAGTGCTAGAGTTTGAATTCACAAATGAGTACTATTGGGCATGTTTCCAGCCATGTGTTCTGAAGTGTGGCACAATTATGCAAACTATGTCATACAGTTTGTTTATTTTGGTGTCTGTCTCTTCCAGCTTGGGAAGTCACTTGCTTGGCCAGATACTTATAAGTGTCTGTGAATGTGTGTGATTTCTGGTAGTATGTGTGGGTGTCCTTACTGTGTTCTGGTAAGGGTATGTGTTGGTTGTGTTGATGAACTGCATGTGTTAACCTACACCTCATGACTGTCCAGTCCAGTCCCGTCATGGCTGTAGGCTGGGCTTCCTTACAGCTTACCCCTGTAGCTGCATTCCAAACAATGTGTGGGGCATGGTGTTAGATGGGTTTGGCAGTGTACATGGCATAGAGATTACATTCCCCCAGGATGGCCACATACACAAATTTGACATTAGTAAACACCAGTAGCTGACTAGTGGACATGCCTGTATGAGCATTCAGTACTACAAGTACCAAGTACTGTAATTAGTTTATGTATTGCTTATGAAGATGCTTTAGACAGTGATGCTCACATGTAAATATTTGTGTTATGGATGTGACAACACTGGCTATTACGGAAACATTGTAGCTACCTTTAGCAGCAATCCTCCTCTGAGGAGCACATCACATCCTGTTAGTTGATTACAGATGATGCAAGTGTCTACAGGTCTGTTTCCTTCTCTGGGTATATACTCACATCCACCAGGACCATGAGCTCTGTTGGGCACAGACACCCACTCTCCAAACAGAGTCATGTATCAATAGACTCTGATGCCACTATCAACATGATCAGGATATAATCAGATAGTGTGAACCATCACCTGTGAAGCAGCTATTACACATGGGCAGCTGTCTCTTACATCTTACACTCCTACTACAGATGTTACACTGGAGTTAAAGATGATATGCAACCTGTTTCATTACCACAGGCTGTGCACTACCATGCATACAGTATGTGCATGCAGCTGTT